>NW_010321426.1:0-4171 GCF_000700745.2 Antrostomus carolinensis
CTGCATCCCAACCAGTTTTGGGGAAGGAGAACCTATTTATGAGCTGTGTAATCCCATAGGGAAATAATCCTGTGGATAATCCCATGGGATTATAATAGGATATTCCCTGGGTGTCTGCATAATCCCACACAGGAATGGAGCAGTTCCTGGATTGCTGCATAATCCCACATGGAAATAGGACAGTCCCTCAGCATCTGCATAATCCCATAGGGTAATAGGGAATACTTTCCATGGCTTCATAATCCCACACAGAAATAGCGCAACCTCTGGCTGTATAATCCCATGTGGAAATAGGGCAACCCTTGGACATCTACATAAATAATCCCATGGAGTAATAGGGCATCCCCTGGATGGCTTCATAATCCCACGTAGAAATAAAGCAGCTGCGTAATCCTCTGCAGGGCTGCTCTGTTTCTACATGGGATTATGCAACCCTGGATGGCTGCATAATCCCATGTGGGAATAGGGTAGCCCTAGGACAGAAGCATAATCCCACAGATTAATAGGGAAACTCCTGGGCATGTGCATAATCCCATGCAGAAACAGAGCAGCCCCATGTGGGCTCTGTTTCTCTTGATGGTTTCATAATCCCATGTGGAAAAAAGACAACCCCTGGTCATCTGCATAATCCCATGGGGTAATAGGGAATCCTTTCCATGGCTTCATAATCCCACACAGAAATAGCGCAACCTCTGGCTGTATAATCCCATGTGGAAATAGGGCAACCCTTGGACATCTACATAATCCCACAGGATAACAGGGAATCCCTTGGGTGGCTGTATAATCCCATGTGGAAATAGGGCAACCCTTGGACATCTACATAATCCCACAGGATAACAGGGAATCCCTTGGGTGGCTGTATAATCCCACATGGAAATAAAGCAGCCCCTGGGTGACTGCATAATCCCATGCAGAAATAGGGCAGCCCCTGGGCATCTGCATAATCCCACGGGGTTATAGGGCATTCCCATGGCATCTGCATAATTCTGCAGGGCATTCGGGAATCTTCTTGATGGTTTCATAATCCCATGCGGAAAAAGGACAAACCCTGGTCATCTGCATAATCCCATGGGGAACAGGGCACCCCTTGGATGACTTCATAATCCCACAAAGAAAAAGTCAACCCCTGGTTATCTGCATAATCCCATGGGGTAATAGGGCATCCCCATGGCATCTGCATAATCCCATGGGGTAATAGGGCAATCCCTGGGCATCTGCATAATTCTATGGGGTAATAGGGAATCTTCTTGATGGATTCATAATCCCATGGGGAAAAAGGACAAACCCTGATCATCTGCATAATCCCATGGGGTAATAGGGAATCCTCATTATGATTCATAATCCCATGCAGAAAAAAGACAAGCCCTGGGCGTCTACATAATCCCATGGGGGAATAGGGAATCCCTTGGATGACTTCATAATCCCATGCAGAAAAAAATCAACCCCTGGTCATCTGCATAATCTCATGGGGTAATAGGGAGTTCTCATCATGGTTCATAATCCCATGCAGAAAAAAGACAAGCCCTGGGTGTCTGCATAATCCCGTGGAGTTATAGGGAATCCCTTGGATGGTTTTATAATCCCATGCGGAAAAAGGACAACCCTTGGTCATCTGCATAATCCCATGGGGTAATAGGGAATCCTCTCCATGGCTTCATAATCCCACGTGGATATAGGGCAATCCCTGGATGGCTGTATAATCCCACATGGAAATAGGGCAATCCCTGGATGGCTGTATAATCCCACATGGAAATAGGGCAATCCCTGGACGGCTGTATAATCCCATATAGGAATCAGACATCTCCTGGGTATCTCCATAATCCCACACACAATCCCAACAGCCCAATCTGGTATCACCCTGAGGTCCTTCCTACCAACAAGGTGGGGGGGTTATGGGATCCCTTCCCCACGTCCCCTGGGGATGGGTGACATGGGTGGGGACGGTCACTGACGCTGAGGTGCTCGCCAGGCTCGGATGCCATAATCCGGCAGCACAAGGCAGCGTGCCTGAGGATCACGGCTCTCCTGGCCTGCAAGGATCTGCTCTGGATCGGGACCAGCGCCGGCGTGGTGTTGACCCTCACCATCTCACCCAAGGCAGCTCCAACGTTGGTGGGACTTTCTCAAGGTCACACCGGCCACGTACGTTTCCTCACCGCCATCGAGCTGCCTGATGGATTCGATGTCCTCTTCCCATTGCCGAGGGAGATGGGTAAGTGGGATGAGATGGGAAGGACCCAATCCTGACCTATTCTGGTGGGAGGAGATGGTTTCTACTCTCCCACTGGTTGGAGAACCAGGAATAGTCATCACCAAAGTCCCCACTCCATCCATGCTGTGTTAAAATCCACTGAGAAGAATTAGGGTGGGAGGGGAAATTGGGTGGTGGTCCCATCTCCAGGGCTTGGGGGTCACTTGAAGGACCCCAAATTTCTCTTGGAGAACCTAGTTCCCATGGGGAAAAGCCAACGGAAAGGCACGTGCTGAGGGTCACCTGAATTGGCCCCAAAGTTGAGGTGGGATGGGGAGGAGGTGATTTGGGGCGGGGGGAAGGGGGTGATAATGTGGGTGGGAGGGGCTAATTGGGGTGGGAGGGGCTAATTGGGGTGGGAGGAGCTCTTTGGGGATGGGAAAGGGTTTTTTGGGGCCAAGATGTGGCACTTGGGAAAGTGGTGGTGACATTGAGAGGATGCTGGTGGGAAGATGGTGCTGGTAGGGTGCTGGTGAGACACTGGTGGGAGGATGATGATGCTGGTGAGATGCTGGTGGGAGGATGGTGCTGGGAGGATGATTCTAGGGTGATGCTGATGGGAGGATGGTGGTGGGATGATGCTGGTAGGACGCTGGTGGGATGCTGGTGGGAGTATGATGCTGGGATGATGCTGAGATGGTGCTGGTGGAATGCTGGTGGGATAATGTTGGTGGAATGATGCTGGGGTGATGCTGGTAGTATTCTGCTGGTGGGATGGGGGTGGATGATCCTGGTAGGATGCTGGTAGGACAGTGTTGGTGGGATTCTGATGGGATGATGCTGGTGGGATGAATGCTGGTGGGATACTGTTGGGATGACATTGGGATGACACTGGTGGGATGATGCTGTTGGGATGATGCTGGTGGGATGCTGTTGGGATGATGTTGGGATGACGCTGGTGGGATGCTGTTGGGATGATGTTGGGATGACGCTGGTGGGATGATGCTGTTGGGATGACACTGGTGGAATACTGGTGGGATGCTGTTGGGATGACACTGGTGAGATGCTGTTGGGATGATGTTGGTGGGATGGTGTTGGGATGACGCTGTTGGGATGATGTTGGGATGACGCTGGTGGGATGATGCTGTTGGGATGCTGTTGGGATGACACTGGTGGGGTACTGGTGGGATGCTGTTGGGATGATGCTGGTGAGATGCTGTTGGGATGATGTTGGGATGACACTGGTGGGATGATGTTGGTGGGATGCTGGTGGGATGCTGTTGGGATGATGTTGGGATGATGTTGGTGGGATCATGCTGTTGGGATGACATTGATGGGATGACGCTGTTGGGATGCTGTTGGGATGATGTTGAGATGACGCTGGTGGGATGATGTTGGTGGGATCATGCTGTTGGGATGATGCTGTTGGGATGCTGTTGGGATGATGTTGGGATCATGCTGTTGGGATGACGTTGATGGGATGATGCTGTTGGGATGATGTTGGTGGGATGCTGTTGGGATGACGTTGATGGGATGATGCTGTTGGGATGATGCTGTTGGGATGCTGTTGGGATGATGTTGGGATCATGCTGTTGGGATGACGCTGATGGGATGACGCTGTTGGGATGACGCTGTTGGGATGACGCTGTTGGGATGATGTCGGTGGGATGCTCATGAAGAAGAGGGCAGCCCCCAGGTGGGCATAATCTGACAGCACGATGGGCTCCTGCGCTTGTCAGGGGCTGAGAAGCTGAGCGAAGCGGAGAAGCGAGACCCATCACGCCCCCGTGCCCCCGCCCTCGCCCTCTCCAAACCCAAGATGTTGGTGATCAGCGGTGGGGATGGCTACGAGGATTTCCGCCTGACCAGCAGCAGCGAGACGGTGGGACGGGACGACAGCACCAACCACCTCCTCCTCTGGAGAGCGTGAACATCCATGGCCACCCCCCGGGGACATCCCAGCGAGGAAGCGGGGTGCTG
>NW_010321427.1:0-19753 GCF_000700745.2 Antrostomus carolinensis
GGGGGAAGTGGGTGAACAGCTGTGTTGGGTGCTAGCCAAGGTTTAGCACAGTGAAACTATCACAAAATACCACCAGGGAAGCTGACTCCACCACCTCCCTGGGCTGCCTGTTCCAATGCTTGAAAACCCTTTTGGTGAAGAAGTTTTTCCTCATATTCAACCTAAACCTCCCCTGGTGCAACTTGAGGCCATTTCCTCTTGTCCTGTCACTTGTTCCTTGGTTGAACAGACCCACCCCCACCTCTCTACACCCTCCTTGCAGGGAGTTGGAGAGAGCCAGAAGGTCTCCCCTCAGCCTCCTTTTCTCCAGGCTCAACAACCCCAGTTCCCTCAGCCACTCCTCATAAGACTTCTGCTCCAAATGAATCCAAATAAACAAAACATAAACAAAATTTGATCTGTTTGAAGCACAGAGGCACCAGATCTCTGTGTGTCTTGCCCACTTCCTAGCAAACACAGGACTGCTGGGATTTCTGCAGCAGGGCTTGCATGGAGCCAGCTGAGCAGTGGCAAAGACATGATGGGAGATGCAGAGACCCCTTCACACATTGTGTCTCATGCAGAGCAAGGGCTCAGGATAACAGGGGCTGTCTGTGTCATAGGGGCTGGCCACCTGCAAGGAGATTTGCAGGTGGAGGACTTCTTCCCTTGCCAACACAGGGAGGTGCACACTTGAGGGCCGTTGCTCAGGTATGATTATTTTGCCTCACTGCATGTTGTCATGGCAGCTTCTTCACATGTACTCTAAGAGCTGTGGCTGCACAGTCCCGCGGGTTGTGCTACTGCAGGTTCTACCTCCTCTGTCCACCACAGCTCCCAGCTCAGTTTCCTGGTTGGATTCAGCCATTGTTGGACAACAAGACATACAATAACTGTCATCAAATCCCTGGCTCTTGGCCCAGGCTGCTTCTGGTCCCATGCTGTCCAGGGAATCTGGCATCCAACCAGAGAGTCAGTGCCAGCAATGAAGAAAACACCATAAGAATCTTGGAGAGCACAGCCCGGGGCTCTGCCAAGACCATGATCCTCATGCCTGGAGGCACTCATTGTATTAGGGCATGCAGCCACCATGCCATCTAGCATGCGGCAGAGCTGCCCATTACCCTGCCCTCCAAGCTGGACTGCAGGGGAGAACACAGGCAGAGGTTTATGAGGGCTGAATTCAATTCAGTAAATAAAAGAGGTTTGTTGTACCTTGGATCTAGTCCATCTGTAGGCTGAAGCATCTCCTGGTAGACGCCATTGGGAACATCCTGACCAAGGTCTCCCAAGCCCAGGAAATTCAGCTCCAACCTATTTTTAAATGCCTGTTGGGTCCTCTAGGTTCTTCCATCCAGAGTGGAATGGTGCTCAGGATACCATATCTGGTATCTCATATATCCTGATATCTATATCAGGATACCATATCTCAGGATACAAATGGTGCTCAGGATACCATATCTGAGCAACCACTCCCCATGGTGGTCCCTCTGCAAACCTATCTGCTGGGCTGGTAATTACTCCCATCAAACATTCTACATGCCTACGGTCAACCCAGGAGCTAAAGTCCTCCCATAGCCCCACTGCTCATTTGCCTGGGGATGCTCCGATACCCTATTTACCATGTGTTGACTTGCCTTTATTGCCCTGCGCCAACCAGCCATGGTCAGATGCCCCATATGGGACCACAACAGAGCTCTGCCTTTGCCTTCTTCCCTTCCCTATGGCTGCCATATCACAGCAACAGAGCTTCCCCACCCTACCAGCCCTCAAAGAGATGCCTCTGTCAACAGACAAGAGAAAGACCAGTCCAACTTACTTTACTGAGAGGGGAAAATAAATGAGCACAAAACAGAAAAAAAATAAATGTTGCAGAACCTGCACAGAGTTAAAGGAGTGCAAACCTGAAATGTGCTCCCTTCCCTCATTCCCTGTGTGGGCAAGGTTCCTGCTGGCTGTCAGCAGACAGGAGTGGGTGGCTGCATCCACCTTGGGTGTGTAGGATTTCACTGTCGTGTGCCTCACAACATGCATATTTCTACAGTTGAGCAGGGAGAAACTAAGCCTCCCAGATTGGGTGTGATGCTCACCTCTTGCTAGTTGATTACAGCTGCTCTCCAGGGCACTGTAGCACCTCGATTCCCATCTCCTTCTCTCCTTCTCTCCCACTGAAACATTTTGTCTTCCTTTCTCAGGGCTCTGAGAGCACTAATAACTCACAGGTTGCTCACAGACTGGTGGCTGTGGTTTGGGGTGTTTATAATCACTGTAAGAAGCAGGAGCCAACCTGTCACTGAAATCAGGAATGAATGCCTTAACACCAATGTAGTCTTAAGAAGCAGGCGTTCTTTATTGCAGCGCTGGATGCATGGGGGATTGTTCCACCTGTTGTGCCTAACAACTCTGCAAAAGCTTTATACTATCAAAACATGCATATTCATTACTTTTCAAAAAAATTATTAATATGTTCATTACATTTCCAGGAATCCATTAATATATGTAAATATCCTTTTTGCATGCACACTGGAGTCTCTTGGTGGTCTTTGGGGGGTCCACTGGTCATCATCAAAACTTTCCTCACTGTGCCCTTTAGTTGAACTTTTCTTCTGCACATGCTCAGTTCATCTCTTGGCCTGTTTACAACACTTCTGTTTTCACAAAATTGGTTTATTCTACCATCACTACCTTATCTACTCTATTGCAAAGATGTGGCACCTTAAAATTCCCAGTTATCTATTTTAGCTTAGCTAATATTTGACTTTTACTACAAACTTGACTAGGCCCAGCAGATATGTAACTATCTTTCAATGTCACATTGTTTAAGCAGGAGGGGATGTTCTTTCGGAATGGTATCAAACCAACCAACTCCCTGACTGTGCCCTTTCCAGCCCAATGTACAGCCCAGTACATCTGAGATTTACATCGCACTTGAGCTGTGGGGTGTCAGGATGGGTCAGAAACCCAGGAGGCCTCCAAGGTCTGGTATCTCCAGCACCCTGCTAAATCATGAGCCTCCTTGCCAACCTGTTCGTCACCCCAGACCAAGAGGACGTGCTGGATACAGAGAGCATCCTGGTGAGCACAGCTCTACTTGCGATTCCTGACTGCTGATAGGAAGAGCATCCCTGAGCAGAGGGGACTTCTCAGTGGCCTTCAGGGTGGGAGTCCTGTTGTGAGGGTTCTACTTCTCCTTTGGTTCATAGCTACACATCTGTAGTTATTTGGTTTCTCTAAGTTCTGGTTTAGTCTCTGTATCTTAGGGAGGACTCTTAGGGCTTGCTGGTGGTGGACTAAGGGGAAGGGCAGTAGCATAGTGCCTGTAACTGAACAGCCAGGGATGGGACATGAATTCTCCTCACCCTAAAAGCCCGTTCAGTTGCTGGAGAGTAAAACAAGAGGGGAAAAAAAAAAAAAAAAAAAAAAAGAGGGGCAAACTGTTGTATTTGAGACACCTTAGACACCTTTCCAGCCTTGGATGTTCTCATCACCCAGCTGCTGTTGTGTTTCTTCCCACCTGGGCTCCTGGTGGAGTTGGACTGGAACATGAATTCAGGAGGGGTGTCCTTGTGTAAGGGACAAAAAGAACAGATGGTTTGTCTCAAACCTTTCTGTTGTAAGAAATGCAATTGTCTAAGGACTCCCTTGCTGGTAAGAGGAACTGTGAGATACTCCCTTGCTGATAAGAGTTAATGTCTCAGGCATTATGATGGAGGGTTTTTGCATAAAGGCCCGAGGGAGGTGCAGGGCAGGTTCTGCATATTAATGATGGGCTGCAAATCAGGGGCTCATGACCACCCCCCCTCATTAACATCTGCATGGAAGATCATGAACCTTCTGGAACTAGCACCATGTAAAACCTCAAGAAGGCATAGCTGGGGGTGGGGACTAGACTATAAAAAACACAAACCAAAAGGACTAGTGTGTGCCCATCACTGGAGAATCTGCATGGAAGATCACTGGATCCAAGGGTGGTGATACCTTTTTCCTTTTCTTACTCTTTCTCTCTTGTCCCTTTTTTTCCTCTCGTTCTTTCTTTTTTTTCTTCTTATTCTTTTTTTCTCTCATTATTTCCTCTCATTATAATTTCTTGAGACTATGGGTAAATTTATCCAAAGTTGCACTACATTTAAAGTTATTGTGCAGTTATTGTTGTAGTTGCATGGGTAGGTTGATTGCATTTTAATTTGCATGGGTATGGTTGTTATTCATTACATCAGAGGTCAGGTACTATTGTTGTTGTTTTATAACATGAAAGATTGCATATTCCTTTGCCAGGTAGCCCTTTATTCAAATAAAAGCCATTAATCGTACTTCAGTATTGGTGTATCATCTCAGCCTAACCCTGCTGGGTGGGATGAGACTATTTTGACCCAGAAACGATGTGCAAAGAATCAAAAGATCACCTCCCACTAACCTCACCAAACGGGACAGGACACCTCAGGCTTTACCCTGTCTCTTCCCAGTGCATTACAGCTGGGTGGACATCACCTCACAAAGCTCGCCCAGGGGGACCATCAGCACCTCCTGCACAGATGAGCTGGGCTCAGCTGGTAGGTAGGATTTGTCCCACCCGTCCTCTTTTTCTCCCTTTCCCTCATCCAGGTTGAAGACAAGCTTCAGCTTCTCTGGCTGCATGGAGTTCAAGATGATGATGCCCAATCCCAACAGCAGGCACAGCAGCCCTGCAATGCACAGCATGGGGAGACACGTTAGCACCTCCTGCCCACTGTGTCCCAGCCCCATCCAGACCTGGATCTGGGGTTGGAGGTCAACAACATGTAGCATCACCCAGGAGGTCAAGGGAAAGTGTTATTTCCCTCTCCACATCTGGACTCTGCCATCAATTTGAGCTCCCCAGTACAAAAGATGAGTCAATGAAGTGGAGCAGATGACCAAGAGAGTTGGGGCTGGAGCCCACCATGTGTGGGGAAAGCCTGGAGGAGCTGGGCTTGTTTAGCCTGAAAAAGAGGAGTCTACACGGGGACCTAATTGCCATCTTCTGCTACTCAAAAAGACCCAGTCTCTTCTCAGAGGTGCATGGCTATAATGTGGGAAATTCTGGGCTGATAAAAGGAAAAAATTGCTGCCCATGAGTGGGACAGCTGTGGGGCAGATCCTGAAAGGCAGCGGGCATCTCTAGGCATGGGGACATCCATCACCAGATTGAACAAGGCTGATGTGGCTTTGAGGATAGCCCTTGTCTGGGCAAGGGTGGGAAGAGACACCTTTCAGGTCAGGTCTTTCCCTGACTGCGATTCTTGACTTTCATGGCACTCCTCTGTGCACACCTCCATGCAATAACTGTCAATTCAGATCTTCTGGCTGCTCAGCTCTTTTTCCCCCAGTCTTGATGATGCTATCCTAAATACTTTTATGTCATTTAAAAAATAATCCTTTTCTGTGACCAGCCATGGAGACAGAAGAGATAAGACACTATTGGGGCATCACTGAGCATCATCACTGCAGAGATGGAGAATTAAAGCCCTAGGAGCAAGCTGAGCACTCACCTGTCACTAATGTCAGCCAAAAGGATCCACCATAGCCTGTTTTGAGGGAAGCTGGGCCAAACTGGATGGGACACTTTGGGGTGTTCCTCACAATGAAGAAGAGCAGTGAGAAGAGCATCAGTGTGGCAGTGAGCAGGAGCATGTAGCCACCATAGAGCAGGATGGGCATGGAGAACAATAGGATTGAAATGAGCCATGTGCAAAAGGCCATCCTACAAAAGGACCACAAACTGAGCAGAAAGCATCATACTTGGAGCCTGTTCTCAGGTTCTCCTCTCCACATCCCAATGAAGCAATACAGCCCTGGGCACCCTGCTCTAACTGGCCTTGCTTGAGCAGGTGGGCTGGACAGGCTGATCTAAGGATGTCCTTTCTAACCCAAACCATTCTGTAACTGCATGAATGGTGGAGTTGTGGGACAGGTCCTGCCGTGGTGGAGGGGGATGTCCACACTTGGGGACATTCAGTGTTGAACTTCATGAAGCCTGAAGCACCTTGATATGGCTTTGACATCAACCCTGCTCTGGGAGGGGGCCTGAAGTAGAAACTTCTGGAGGTCCCTCCAAATTAACTCTTTCTCTGACTCTTGTGGTCCTCTGCAACTGGCTGCCCCCAGGCCATTCCCACCTGCTCAATGGAAATAACAAAAAGGGAGACCCTTGTTTGGAGAACAGCACAATAAGCCATGCCTACACCTGATTCAGCACCTGGAGTGGACCCAGCTGCCAGCCCTGCCCTGTGCGTGGGGTTTGGCTTTGGCTTGCTGGGGAGCTGAGCCTAACAAATTGTTCTGATTCCAAGAATAATAATGAAAAATAAGTTTACATCAACACCTCTGCCTTGAACTACTCCTTCTCTGTAGCAGGAAGGTTTGGGCAGAGCTAGTTATTTTTTGTGAAAATAAAAAGGAGATGTGGGCAGGGACCTGGAGCCTATGTCCATAGAGGGAATTGCAATAATTTACTCTTCGAATCATAAAATGGTTTAGGTTGGAAAGGACCTTTAAAGGTCATGTAGTCTGATCTCTACTGCAGTGAGCAGGATCATCTTCAATTAGATCAGGTTGCTCAGAGCCCCATCCAATTGAATGTTTCCAGGGATGGGGCTTCTACCACCTCTCTGGGCAACCTGTGACCGTGCTTCACTACCCTCAGTGTAAGAAATTTCTTTATATCTAATCTAAATCTGCCCTCTTTTAATTTAATACCATTACCCTCATCCTATGGCTACAGGCCCTGCAGTGCCTTTCCCATGACCTCTGAGACACGTGGGGATGCTCTGAGATTCCATGATCACAACATATATAAGGGCTCTCAGCTTTACACCACAAGACAGCCTCTGGTCACCCTCTTGACGGTCCCTCCCACTCCCCACCAGCAGGTCTCATGCCCTCCTGGGCATGCAAGAGGAACCCTGCTACAGCTGGGCTCTGTATCTTGCTTGGGAGAGGACCTTGCATCATAAGCCCTACACAGTTGCATTTTTAAACAAAAAATATTTTTTCTCCATCTGCAATTTTACACATCAGGGCAGAGAACACAGAAGAGGATTCTGGGGAGATGGGCAGGCCAGGAAGCATGAGCATCCCTGGTTCTACAGAAGGGTGGGTACCAGAGACCAGCCAAGGCTTTGACATGGCCTTACAGGGAAGAGGGTGGCCCCATCAAGCTCCTTCTGCTCTCCCTGGTTCTTTCCACCTCCCCACTGAGCAGAGTTGGGCTGACCTCTTGCTCTAGCTTACCACAGTGTGAGGGATACATAGTGGCCAGAGATGCGGTACTGCCTGTTCATGCTGCAGGGGCTTTGTGTAGTGAACTTCTCTGCCACGTAGAGGATGGGGCTGGGCAGCCCTTTCTCCAGGGCTTCACCATAGCTGTGGTCATAGTCCGCAGTGAAGCTCCAGGCAAAGTGCTCATTGTAGTTGATGGTCTCATTGACCTGATTCACTGGGTTTCCTGCCAGATGATGAAGAATAAGGACCTTTCTCAGCTCCAAGACTTCTTGGTTTGGGGGCTCGAGGGCCCACAGCCCCAGTACCCAGGTGCAAGGCTGGTACCCACATTTGCACCCAATCCCCTCCTGTTGTGATATGCACTCACCCACCAGTGTGACATTCAATCCCGCCAAGCCAATGTGCAGCCCAATGTCTGCATTCACCAGGGCACGGCTGAAGGACTTGTAGGAGGTGTTTGCTGTCACCCAGCTGGTCTCCCAGTCCCTGGTGAACTGTATAGCTGTCAAGACTTCAAAGGTTAGTCATGGCCTGACAGTGAGATATTTCATACTGGAAGCACCTGCCATGATGGTCACCTTGGCCTTAGCATCATCTACACCAACCCAAGGGCAAGGTCTGAGTTGTGAGCCTCAAGGAGCAGAAGCCTTGTATGTCCTTTCCCAACATCAACCCTGACCTGTGACCCTGAGAGCCCCACCTGGGTTGGTTTCTCCCTATACCTAGCACAGTCCCTATCCCTAGAGGAATGGGGCTGATGTATGGGCACTCTTCAGGCCCTGGTGCTCATCTAAACACCTGACAATTTGTCTGGGTCCCCTGGCAGTTGCTGGTGGGCTTTTGGTGACTGACCTGGAAGTGATCTGCACATTTGACCACCAGCCTTCACAGATGAGACAGAGGGATGTTTGCACCTCCTACCACTTGCTGGAGCGAGGTCCCTGACACAGATGGGGGTTGGTTTTCCCCATAAACCCATCCTGAGGGCTGGACTCCATGCTTGGCTGCTCTCTTCACCCTCCCTCACCTTGTTCTTCCATCCCCCATGTCTTGGGCATCCTTGAGCTTCCCCTCCCAGGACCCCAGTACTCACTGAGAATGACTGCTCCCACGAGAAGGCCCATCACCACCCGCAGGAACCGGAAGAGTTGCTGCAAGGGGAGAGCAGAGTGGGGGGACAATTCTCAACTAGGTTTTGCCATGTGGACCTCAGCACCAAGCATGTCATCTAGAAATGACAGCTGGTGAGAAATGGGCCTGTCCCTCCCCTGGGGATTCACTCCATGGGCTCTGCAGGAGAGTGGTATTGGGAGGGACATGTGGCTGGGGCATCCCTGCCATGGGATGAGGGAAGCAGCAGGGAGATCCAGGCAGAGCAATAAGGTCAAAACAGCCTATTTGGGAAAGCTGTGCCATCCCCTTTCTGGGAAGGAGGACGGAGACCCTCCCTTTAAATAGTTCTGAGCTGGGATTTCCACACTTATCCAAACCTCACGTATTTGGATGTGTTGGCAGCTGGACAAAGCTAGAGATAAAAGCAGCAGCTGAGGGTTTGCAGTGTTCCCCCTGGGTGGGAGACACCTCTTGTCCAGCTCCGCTGCAAAGCCAAGAACTCAACTAATACAGGGTGTGAGAGCAGTGGGCTCACAGTGGAGTTGTTTGGCTGCTGCCCTGCAAGCAGTGCTGGGGCATGCATGGTGCACACCTTCTTTTATTAGGGTTTCAGGGAAGGTGGAGTGAGGTCTCTGAGCCTCACCCTGTTTTTCCACTCCTGCAAAATCACTCAGGTTTGTTCACAGCAAAATCCAGCCAAGCTCAGATCTGAGTGCCTCGTAAATTTGGGATGGTGGAGATTGGTGTGTCCAGCATGGGGGTACATACTGGGTTGGGCTGGAGCTCACCCCCATGGCTTGCTAGAGATCCCAGAGCCCCAGCCGTGAACCTGTGGGCATGTTTCCTACCCAAGTCTGTTTTCAAGTCTGGGAAGGAGGAGGCACGTGGGATGCACAGGGTTGAGTTTTCCTAGACCCTCCACTTACCCCCCTGCCCCGGATTCCTGGTAGGATGATGATGAAAGTGGCCAACATGGAGAGGAAGATGGAGAAAATGATGGCCTGGGTGGTGTCAAAGGGGAAGCATGCATTGGCGCCAGGGTAGAAGGGGAAGGAGCCATTCCACAGGGTCATCCTACTGCCTGAGACAGCTGGAAATCAACACTCAGAGAGACATTGGGTACAACATTACCTCCACGCTTCCACCCCACACAGCCTTCTCCACAGAGCCATCTCCTGACCACTTGCCAGTACACTGCTTGTCCCAGACACGGCTGTGCGTGTACCTCCAGTGCCCGTGCACATTGCAGTCCCGTATCTGGGTGTACACTCAGGCATCTCCCACTGGAGCCCTCCTTCTCCCCAGGGTACATCCCATAGCAAAGCAGGTTTGCAGTCAGCAGCACATCCACTGCAATGCTCAAATCGTCCCCGAGATGGGACAGTAAGGTGTGCACATATCACCGGGGCTCTCGCTCCCCTCCCCTGACTGTTCTCGACCCCTGGTCTCTTGTCTGTGCTCCCACTCTCCCTGGATCATCTCTTATCACACAGCCTGGTTCCTGCTTGCAGGTGTTGTGCTCAGGGTGCTCTGTGAATCACAGCACAAATAGGCTGCACCCCATGGGCTGCTCCTTACTGAGCCCTGGATGGAGGTAACTCCTTGCTGTCCAAGGAACCAGGAGTAACCCAGAGGGGACAGAAAAACTGCCTGTCCCTGGCAGCAGGGTGCCAAACACCATCTGCCCACCCTCTGTCCCAGGAGCCGGCTGGAAGCAACGCCGTGCCACAGTGGGTGGAGGGATGTTCCTCAGGAAGCCAGCTGTGGTTTTTGCCTTGGCACTTGACCAAGGCACTTCCCTGCTACAAAGGGCTGCTCAGCATCCCCTGGTAGTGGGGACTGTTCCAGTAGCAGCTGCAGAAACACCCATGTCCCCTTCCCCACGCCAAGCCTACCTCCACCACGGCCGCTCCCGAGGGTTGGCTGCCGTGCAGAGCTGCAGCGTGCTCCGGGATGCTGTCTCCCTGCCTGAGCTGCCTCCTCAGGCTGTGGGCAAGAAGCCAGTCCAGTGTGTCATGGTGATATTTCTCCCAGCATTTTTTATGGAGCCTGTTTCCAGAGGTGGTTGGATCATGCAGCCTTACCCATGGATGATTGGCTCCATCTGGCACTCCTGCTGAGCCCCAGGGAACGCAAAGGAGCTATGGGCTAGCACAGTGCCAGAGGTGAGTGATCCTGGAGGGACTTTGTCTTCTTTTCCTTGACTTTTCCTGCAGACTGGTGAAAAGTACAGTTGTCCCTTACAGCACGAAGACCATTGGGTTGCCAGGCTCCTCAGGAGCCTTCTGGGGAGAGTAGCAGAGGGCTTCAAATCCCTCACCTACACTGCCTGGTGAAGTATCCCAGCTAAGGTCATCTAGCATGGGTTGTGGCTGCACAGTTTCCACATTGACCCTTCTCCTGACTCCATCTACCCAGGGGAGGTTCCTTGGAAGGTCCTGGCTGACCTGTTGGTCACTAGGCAAGGTGACACAGTGGCTGGCAAGGGGAACCAGCAGAGAGGTACAGATCCAGAGGGGCTCCCAGCCCCGTTATGCAGAAGACGCTCAGGTTACTAACCTGACCATGGTGTGGAGGTCATGGACATTCAAGCTTTTGGGGTTTGCTCTCATTATTTGGCATCTGGTTGACCGAAGCAGGTTCCATTGATGCCAAGAGGTCCTAGCATGACAGAAACACTTTCCTAACCCACATCTGAGGGCCTCCCTCCAAAGCTGTCACAATTACTGCCATCCCCTGGGTATGTTTTTCTGCATCCCAGTGGATGGCCTTGCTGGGTGCCCTGAAAAGCCATGCTTCCCATTCCCTTGGCAGAGGGACATAAAAACAAGTTTTAATTCATGCCCAGCAGGAAATAAAGGCATTTCTGGACAAAGACTTTGCCATTTCACCTCAAGTCCCCCAAAAATTAAATAAAGGGTGGCAAGAGTGGTGTGGCTGGGAAGTGTGTGTGCAGAGCTGTGCTGCAGAGGTGTCTGTTGGTGCAGGCAATGCAAGGGATGTGGCATCAGCTCCAGGTCTGGCAGCATCTGCAAAGTGGAGGGAGATGTGGACTTCACAGCTAACAGCACAGGTCCTCACGTGAAGGCTTTGGACCTCTTGGGAAGGTGGAAATACCAATTCCTCTGGTGTGGGAGAGGGAGGAGGTGCCTGGTAATTGGCAGGATGATATTAATTAAGGCAGGGAAGATGCAACCATGTGAGGTGGTACATGGGATGAGAAGTGGTCTGACCAGGGTTTAGACCATCACTTGTTGCACTCCCCGGAGCAGGGAGAGGCAGCAGAGGGATGGGCTCTGCACTGGCTTGGCTAAACCAATGTATGAAGTTTGCCTGGGGAAGAGATTGAGGCAAAACCATGGGTTTTGTGCTGTTCAGATGAGCATCATGAACATGTTTTTTTAGGGAGATAGCCTATTGCCAAAAATGGAAGCAGGGAGGAAGAAGTTTCCCTCCTTCTCTAAAGAAGGTGCCTAGCAACACAACACTTGTGTGCAAGGACAATGAGGGAGCTCACAGGGCTTCTCTGGTTCCATTTGTCCCCAGCAGTGATGGAAATGGGGCATGATGGTGACGGGGGGATGCTCCCTTTCCCTGGGGTGCTGATGGGGTTGTAGGCTGGCAAATGTGGGAAAACTGCTGGGTTTACCCCTCTCCCAATACTCTGTATCCATGAAGAGGTCTTACAGAAAGCCTGAGGTGATGATAACTGGGATTTGTTGGGTTTTGGTTTTTGGGTTTTTTTTCCCTCGCTTTTTAATTTTCTGGGTATTTCTGCAGGTGTGTAGTTCATCGGATAGTTTCCAGGGAACAGGTCTGGGGACTTGTTCTTGCTCACCAGGAGCTCAGAGCCTCATGCTCATGGTGCTTCTCCCTCTGTCAGCACCCTGCCCTCGCTTGGGAAACCCTCTTTTGTTGGGAAGCTTCTGCTTCACTCACTTGCAAGATATGTATGGGGCGATTAGGGATGAGTCACCCCATTCAGGTCACCTGAAGGAGGTGAGGGTGAGGGGAGCGGCACCCATCACCGCTTGCACAAGCAGCCACATAGTGTTGGAACAGCCACCATCTCTTGGGATGCTGGGAACTGAGGCAGGGAAGGCACAGGGACATGCCTGGGCGGGGCGGCGGTTTTGGGGATGGAGCAGGAGCCCTGAGAAGCTGCCCTTTGCTCAGAGGATTTCTGCCTGAACCCACGGTGACAGTGGGACAAACGTGATGTTTGTGTCCAAGGTGTCACCCTGCTCCATTGGCTGTCCCCATCACCCCTCTGTCCTGGTCCCCAATGGGGAGGATACTGCAGCTGGGGTCAGGCTGGGGCTCTGTCTTGATGGAGCCTGTCCAGTGTTCATCCCAACACCCAAAGCTTGGATGCAGCTCCTTGCCTGGGACTTTTTGCAACAGCTGAATGATCCATGATGGAGGAGTTTGAAGGAAGGGACAGGAGGAAGAATGGAGGGACCCCCTCTGGCCAGTTTCCACCTAGCTGAGCAGAGATTTTCACAGTGCTGTGGCCATGGTTTGGCTCTAGGTATATTTGCAAAAAGGATCTATTTTTCCAGTTCTGTTTGGAAGTTACTTAAAGATTTTGAGGGAAGGGGAAGGTGTTACTGCCCACTACACTGCCCAGCAAGCTGGGTTTCACATCTCATGGTGGAGAGAGCTCAGGGTCAACCAAGAGGGCTGTGAGGAGATGGAGGCAGAGCTTAGGAGGAGACACCCACCATCCTAGTGGGAATTGAAACAGGAGGGATTTCAACCACATTTTGAGGGAATCCTCATCCAGAAATTGTGTTGCTTGTTCAGCCCTCTGCTCCTTCCAAGAGCCATCATGTAAGAGAGAACATGCTTCCTTTGACCTGGTCCTTCAGAAACACGTGCCAGGAAGAGCATCTTATTTGGGACTGCTCAATCATCTTTGCTCCCGGCCCTAAACAGGCTTTCAATTCCTGACTGTGCTGTTGCAAGTTCCCACATGTTCTCAGAGACCAAGGGGACAGAAACCCAGTTGTCCTGTTGCCCTTCTGAATATCCCCATCCCACCCAGAGACCCCATGTTTGACCCCGTGGGCACTGAAACCAGTGCCTGTGATGGGGAAGGGGACACCCTGATGTGGGGCTGGGGTTGGTCTTAGTTCCTTCCCAAGTGTCGTGCCTCTTGCTGGGATTTCCCAGCCTGGATGAAGGGCTGCAGGTCCAGCCCTTCTCTCCTGTTTCACAGGCCCCAGGTGCCCCTTCCAGGCTGCCCTGATCCCAGTGTTGCAGATCTGGGATCCCCCCCAGTTACTGGACCAGGGGGATTCAGGGAGGGAGCATGGGAGGGTCTGAGCAGGTACCCTGATGCAATGGGAGAATGGAGGAGAGGGGAAGGACATCTTTCATCTATCTTAGACATGATGTCTCTCCACTAGAGAGCAAGCCAGCTCCCAGATTGCCTCTCCAGCCTCATCCCTGAGGGTCCTGCTCATCCAACAGAGCTCTGCTGCCTGGGAATGAGTGTCAGGAAGTGCATTAGCCTTTGAGACATGTCTCATCATGGATTTTACCATCTCAGCTTGAGGAACCCTGTCCCCACAGATAACAGTCTTCCTGCCAGTTTGACATATCTATCAACAAGTTGAACTTTTCTATGCTTTGTTGGGGCTTGTTAATGATGTGCTGTGTGGTAATTAGCACTTTCATCCCAGGCTGCAACTTAGAGAGAAGCTTTCTCTTGCAAATCCTGTTGTTAGAGGCCTAATTAAAGTGATATACATTTTTCCATGGAGCTCCTGTCCCTAGTATCTCCCTGCCAGCCTTGAAACTAATGCACAGAGTAATGCTACCCCACCTCAGACCGCGATGCACTGTCTTGTGTGTGCTTGTCTGAGCACACACAAGTGCTCTGAACCCTGTGTCCTGGCTGTGGGTAGAAGATCACTTGAATAACTGTGTCTTCCATCCAGGCACATGTGCCAATCGGACATGGTGTCATAAGAAATCATGCATCTGTCTAAAAAGCAGTGAAGGGACACAAGTGCTGCTCCACAGTGTGTGGCCAGAAATATCATAAGACAAATTACAACCAACTGCTTGCTTAATACTGAA
This sequence comes from Antrostomus carolinensis, assembly GCF_000700745.2. Classification (NCBI taxonomy): domain Eukaryota; kingdom Metazoa; phylum Chordata; class Aves; order Caprimulgiformes; family Caprimulgidae; genus Antrostomus; species Antrostomus carolinensis. The sequence goes on from NW_010321427.1 coordinate 14,419, forward strand.
AAAAAATAACCCATAGAGTCAAGGTGGTCTGCAAGCAGAGATGTGGTGGCCTTAGCTTATGTGCAACAAATAGTTCAATACATCTGGAACCAGTGCAGATTTTTGTAGAGCTTGTGGAACCACCTTCCAACTGGTTTTGATCTTGCAAGATCCCCTTGCTGTCCCAGAGCCTTCCAAGGACCTCTTATAAACTCAGAGTCCCTCCACTTGAACTTGGACCACCTCCTGCTGGGGATGAGCTTGCAGATCTTGGAGCAGGAGGATGAAGATCATCGAGGAAGATATCCAAGGCAGATCTGAGATGGTCTGGGTCTCCCATGCAAGTTCTCTACCAGATTTGGGTGTCACAAGGGTTTGTGGGTTGGAGTTGCAGAGCTCATCTCACCCAGTGGTCCCATCCCACCAAGAACCACCTTGGGATAGTATCTTGCAGTTGGTGATAGTCCTGCTGTGAGTGAGAGGTTGAACTAGAGACCTTCAGAGTTCCTCCCATAGCATTCATATAAATCTGATAGCCCTCTTCCTCCTACCAGTCTCACAGACCTCCCAGCAGAGCTGTTTTCTTAAAACCTTTCAGGGTGTGTGTCTCCTATCCTTCTAGAGAAAGGACACATGGCAGATGAGGAATCTGGGAAGTTGGCCTTTCATCAAAGGACATGGTCTTTGAGGTCTATCACTGCCACCTGGATGCTCCCAGGCAAGAGGAACAGAATCCACCCTGTCCTGAGTTCCAGATTATGTATTGCCATGAGCCCTTCTGCCCTGCTGGGAGCTCTCTTAGCCCTTCCCTTCCCATGGAGTTTGCATTCAGGTCCTGGAGCAGGCTGCTGCTCTCCATACCAGCAGCACAGCCAGGCTGGAGCTGCTCCCTGAGGGCACACTGGAGACTGGTGGCTCCCTCATCAGTGCCACCACCCTGGACCAGTTTGTGCAACAGGTTTTGGCTTGAAAACACCCGGAATGGGTATAGATTTCCTCCTGAAGGCAAAAGTCTTCTCTGGCGCATCAGAGGATGGGGAATGCCAAGACCATGGGCACACTGAGAGATGGAAATGGAAAGAAGTGTCTTAAGTTCACTCTTTCTAGATCCTACCTGGAGTAGGAAGGAGTCTTAATGTATCCACCTCTGCCTACTGCTTCGGGAAGGGGACTTGCCTGAATTACCACTTTAATTGGCTTCCCACACTGGTGAAACATCTCAGTGTTGCAGTATTGATCTACACGCATTTTATAAAAGCCATCAACTATGCAGCAATTCCGCCAGCTCTACAACTCCTGGCACAGGCTCAGCATTGTACAAGGAGTCCAAAAGTTGCCATGTGCATTCAGTAACAGCTGGCTGATGGCACCTTCCTCTCCGCAGAGCAGCGGTAGCACATGCTCCAGGAGCTATTATGAGTGCTACATCACTATATTTTATACACCACGAGCTTGAAGAACCAATTAATACATTAATACCTTATTCCTATTACAATCCTCAGCTGGTTCTCAGCACCATCTGGAGGTTAAAAAAGCATCATAACAATAGAAAATGGAACTGAGATTGTGTTAGATCTCTTCTCCTCGCACTCCATCACCCTGATGATTTCTGGAGTAGAGGGTCCTTTCACAGGAGGCTGGTGGCCCCATGGCTGGTTTTGTCCCACTGCTCTAGAACTGTTTTCATCCATTGAAGATTAGCATCTCATGCCTGCCAGGAACAGGTCCTGCAAAGAAACCCCATTAAAAAGGCTTTGTGGGTCTGTAGCTGGGATGGTCCATCTCTCTAGCCTTAAGGAACAGCTTTTGGTGCACATACAATGTAAGAATAGCTACTTCTAAAGGGGTCACATAGGGGACCTTGGGTCAGGCACAGCCCTGAGACCTCCTGGACTGGGCAGGCAGAGAACTGTGATTCTCCCAGCACAGTCAAGCACTTATGTCTCAAGACATCTTAGAGGAAGGAGCACATGAACCTGGGGTCTGATGTCTTTGCTGAGGGTAGGAGAGCCAGTCCTGTGTGAGTGGGCATGACAGAAGGCACTTCACTAAGCCTGGGACACCAATGACACCAAGTGGTGGCAGTGGACCAACATCCCTCTGAGTCAGCTCCTCCTCATGGGGTAGTCCCACAACTAAAGAGAAACAAATGTCAGTGGTGAAAGTGGTTTGTCTCCATTTCTCTTACCTCAGTTCACATCCTTTTCCCATCCCTTGGGTCATACCATGGCCACAGGTTGTGAAGGAAATCCAAGAGACCAGCTACAATCACAGATGTCCATGCTCTGAACTGTCATGATTTCTGAGGATCTGTGCTGCAGTTCTGCTCTGTGGGGTCTGTGCACCCCAGGAAAGTCGTCCCAGTGACCTCAGTTGAGCCACTGGCCTGTTCCATCTCTGCTTGTAGTGTTCAGAAGCAGTAAGCTCTGCTGTGAGCAAGTTCTTGACTCCAAGCAGCAGCATGGAGGGGCAGCCCTGAACCAGAGCAGCAAGGGGAACAAATGCAGAGCTAGAAAAAAACATTAAGAATTTGCTCATTCCCCTAGCCTGGACACAAAACTTTGGTCCTAGAAACCCTCAAAGAATGTGACCTGGTGAGTGACAGGGCATCGTGCTGAGAGACTGTGCATGCTGTGGACCAGCCGATAAATGTTAGACAGGCAGATGCCAGTTCAGAGCAGGTAAATTGCCAAAAAATTATATTCCTCAAAAGTTTTTCTGACCCTCTCAGTTTGTAATTTAAATTTAAGAGGGATTGGGGGTTTGGGGCTTAAGTGGTTGCTTGCCCATGTGGGAGAACGAGAAACACTGGAACAGTCAAGCAGTGGAGCAGGTCAACTAGCCTTCATACCTGGAGGTTTTCAAGACCTGAGTAACCTGGTGTGACCCTGCTTTGAGCCAATGGCTGGACTAGGAATCTGCTGAGGTCCTCTCCAGCCTGAGTTACCCTATGCTTCTATTACGTCTAAGGCAGGTGCTGGACACCTTGCTTCTCAGCAACATGTGGCTCAGGCAGGCCAACATTCCTCCAGTGGTCTACACAGCAGTTCAGAGGAGGAGGATGATGCAGTGCTCCATGGAGGAGCAGGCACCCTTGGAATGGACTGCTGCCTGTGGAGGACCCATGATGGAGCACATACATTCCCAAAGGGAGTGGAGCCTGTGGATGAGCCCATGACACTCCCAAAGAAAGACATTGAGCAGTCACAACAGAGCACAGGAAAAGAGCAAGAAGGAAGGAGCAGCAGGAAGGAGGAAACCTCTATGACCTGACCGCATCCCCCTGCCACCACCTGTTGCTTCACCGAGGGGACCAAGTGTAACCTGAAGTGATAACAAGGAGAAGGAGAGGTGCTGGGAGCGATTATGAGCCTGGCAAAGAGGCGAGGTGTCTTCCCCAAGTGTGAGAATGCTTTTTTTTGTTTGTTTTCAAAACCTGAATTAGGACTCAAATATTTATATTTTATTAATTAACAATAAATAAGTTAAATTCCACGGGTCGAGTCTGTTTTGCTCATGACAGTAATTACCATGATGAGCAGATGACCTCCTCATCTTTATTTTGACCCATGAGGTAGCAATAGGGGAAGAGGGGGGTCAGACAGACAGGCAGTTGGACAGGTTCTTGCTGGGAGGGTGGGAGAATGAGGATCTCATCTAGGTATCTCATGGCAGGTCTCTGCTGTGACATTCAGGGACCTGCTCACCCTCCCATGAGCTTGCCTGGGCAGGACATGAGTTGATGGTCCCATGACAGGACATCAGGTCAGGAATCCCATTAGGCTGTCAGTCCATCACACTGCCAGCTGAGAGGCATCTGGTCTGCTCCAGTGTCAAACGTGATACACCATGTCATTATTTTTCTTGTTTATAATTAGTTTTAAGCCAAGGCTTTGCTACAGCTAATGACAAGCAAGCTGGGGGTCACCTACATCCCAGAACACAGCAGCAAGCCTGGGCAGAAAAATACAGGATGGAGGAAGGCTTCCTGCAGTCCTGGGCATGAGTGACTGCAGAAGGACAGTGGGACACCTCTTGAGTGAAGCTGGTGGGTAGGAGACCATGAAGGACACAGGAAGGGAACCTACTGGAGAACAACCCACCTGTAGCACCCCAGCAACCTCTATTCCCTTCTTATGTCTTCCAGGGTCTCCCACCCACCAGGCTGCTGGAACCTGTGAGAGCTCAGTGGAGTAGTGAGGTGATGCTCTCCCTGTGGGCTGCAGCTGTGCAATTGCTCCAGCAAGGCAGGAGAGGCTTGGCATGATCTGAACCGTTATTACATGCCTCCTGGAAAACTCCCTCCTAGTTTGGTCCTGCTCTCCTGAAGGATGAAGGGTCCTGGCGTTGGGGCACATGATAGGGAGCATCAGGTTTTGAAGGCAATGTTTGAGGCAAGCTAGTTGTAGGACATTTGGTTTTTACGCACCAAACCCAACCTTCAAATAGCTGAGAAAACACCAACTCTGAGGCTCCAAACCCAGGCTGTAAGGGGAAAACAAATGCTCATTTATCGGTCTAAGATCTGAGGGCTTTGGAGGCCAAGGCATGGGCTTGTGTTTGCTGTGTGGGGAATGTTGGGTTTCGATTACTGAAGCACATCGTTCCCAGTTGGCAACACCTGGTGACCCCATCACACAACATCTCTGCAGTACCTATCTTTTTCACCGCCCAGAGTTGCTAGTCTGCCCCAAGAAGGACCTGAAGATCCCATGATGTCCCCAGCTGTCCCCTACACTGGTGGCTCCAGCTCTTACCTGGCTTGGGACACACGTGACATTGGCAGTGGGTTTGCAGCACCATACCATCTCCTAAGAAGCATCTCCAGGCATGGGGCTGGGCAGGAGGCAGTGCTGTGCCATAATACAAGTGGGCCCGGGCATCTCTGCCTGCATGCCCCACATCTGCCCTGGGATGGAGACCAACCATTCTCTCCTGCAGCTCCCCAGAAAAGGGTTTAGAACTGCCACTGCCTTTCCCTAGCTCATGAGTAAGTTCCTGCAGGAACAATACTTTCATGAACACCATATAGACTTTGAGCCATCCTTGAAGTGATAGGGAGCAAGGTGGGAAGGTCTCCTACCATGGCTTTCTCCCCTCTACTGCTTATCAGCATGTTCAGATGCTGGTTCACTCGGCTCGGTGTGATGTGCTTCTGGGCTCGTGTTGTGACTCAGAGAAGGGTTCTCCTCCCTGCTGGAGCAAAAAGGTTCGGGCTGAATTTACGGCATCACTCCGGGGATCTGCTGCCAGGTTTAGCTCTTGCCTGGGAACATCATAGAATCATAGAATGGTCTTGGTTGGAAGGGTCCTTAAAGATCATCCAGTCCCAACCCCCCTGCCATCAGCAGGGACA
>NW_010321427.1:20045-22984 GCF_000700745.2 Antrostomus carolinensis
TGTCCTCATAGCAGAGCTGCTCCAGCCCTTGCATCATCCTCGTGGCCTCCTCTGGACTCACTCCAGTAGGTCCATGTCCTTCTGCTGTTGGTGGCCCCAGAATTGAAGGCAGCACTGCAGGTGGGGTCTCACCAGAGCAGAGGGGCAAAATCCCCTTCCTCAACCTTCTGGCCACGCTGCTCTTGATATAGCCCAAGTTGGCATCCATATCCTGGATATCCCCAGGGGTGGCTGGAGGACATAGGTTTTATCTACAATCAGCACTTCTAGAAGATGCAGAACCAGAGCCTGTTCATGGGGTTGTGCTCCATCACCCATTTTGGGCAGTGCTCTTCTGTGCCCTTCTCCAGCTGTCCTGCACAATAGAGGAGCCTGGAGCTGTACCTCTGCCCATACGAGCACTTAATGACATGCACAAGGTGAAAGCGCACCAAGCACTCATCTCAAAGCTGGCACATAAACAGGCTGTGCGTTTAATGGTCAGCACCTCCACATGGGGTACAGCAGAAGAAGGTCTACCCAAGGCCAACGAGCCTGTAACGACCCCTGGGGTCCTATGAGGCAGGGACCCTGCTTGAACCAGAAGTCGAGCAGTTCCATGAGCAAGATGGTTTTTGGTTTTGGGAGGGTGTGTTGGTAATTGTTCCAGGGTTATGAAGATGCTCCAGTAGTGAGTGGTGTAATCAGCTCACCCAAGCTTGGAATTTTATCATGGAGCAGTCCAGGTCTCCATCAGCAAGCAGAGGCTGCAGGGACTGAATCCAATCCCCTCTCGGCTGCCGAGAGCCAGGAGCTTCCATCCCTCCATCCCCCACCAAGCTGCTCCCACTCCCTGCTCTTGTTCTTCCTGCACAAACAAGCCTTGGGGGTCCGCTGTCCCACCACCACAGAAAAGCCCAAGCTTATCCATGCAAAGAGACAGTTTTATTCACTGGGGTACATCAGACATCAAGAAAGCAGAAAACATACAGGAAATATGAGGTGGGGAAGGAGCGGGGGGTGTTCTGCTTTTCCTATGAGCAATCACTCTTAACAATATTACAGAAAGAACAAATAAAAGTGATGTTGCTACAGTAACCCACAAAGACGATGCTCTCCACGATCTCCCATGCATGGCCGAGCCTGCAGATCTCATCCTCCATGGCTCTGCTGCTTCAGTTTGAAAAATACTTCTCCAGCACCTTTGATAGGAGCCCTGTCTCCTACAAGAAAAGGCAGAAGGGTGAGATGCTGAGTTCCATAAACATCCTCCACCAACATCACCTTCTGGGTATTGTGGGGCAGAAGATCAGACAAATGTCACATGCTGGACCACAATGGCACATTCAGGGGAGAATTGAGAAGAAAAGAGCAAAGGAAAGGCAAAAAGACACAAAATAAAGCAGGGAAGAGTTACAGAGGGATTTTGTGGGATTGCCCAGAGGTCCCAGAGCTACATAGGGCAGCATCTGTCTTCACGCAGAAAGGCTCTCCCCACGCCCCTGAAGCCATTCCACTCCACACACGTGGTCTCACCCTGTCTGTCTCCTGAAGAAATACTGTCACACATCCAAGAAGATGACAAGGGATGGGAATGATCCTCCTCTGCCAGCCAAATACTTGTCACACACAGCAACAGGGTGACATTGTGAAGCCCCAGCATGCGGAGAGCCAAGCCCTGCCTGCCACAGGCAGTTAAAAAGACAACACAGAAATCCCCGTTTGCAAACTCCTCTGCTCCACATGACTTCTGCCACCACAAGCATGGAGCAGCACATGGGCTCCTGCTTGGTGAAGGGATGGGAAACATCTTGCAACAAAACCCAACAGCAGGACTAACTCACATGAAAGGAGAGCAAGCAAAAAGACTAAGCCCTGGTATTTATTTAATGCTTAGAGGGACCCCAATGAAAGGAAGAACCTGTTTGTGAATGATCAGAAACACCCTCAGAAAAGGGCTTTTCAATAAAAGTCAAGTTCCCTCAAGACTTATCCTGCTACAAAGTGCGGCACGTGTGCTGGAGGAGCAGAGGATCTCTTGGAGTGCACATTAACTCCTGCCTTGCTGACCAGGCAGTCCCAAGGGAGAAGCATCTTTGCATTTCTAAACCATGCTGAGATGGACACGAGAGATCTTGAGCAGAGGGTGGACAGTTTCAGAGTTATTAAACAGTTTGTCAGGCAGGTGGTGAAGATGGTACATGGATCAGTTCAAGCACAGGCTGGGTGCTGACCACAGCTGCCCAACAATGGTCAAACTGAGGAAGAAAGCTGTCAAGATTGTAGAAATTTGCATTGGCACCGTGTCACCCACAAGAGGAAGAAAAAATAAGGTCCCACAGAAGAATGTAAAACAGCACTCAAAGGCACCAGGGAGGAGTAGTCCTGGAATATCAACCGTAAGCTCATAGACAAGGATGCTCTGGGGGATGGCAGGAGTTGAGTCTAGTGAGGTGCTCAGAGGTGCCTGAAGGGCAGAACCAGACCTATCACCCAGCAAGGTCTCCACTGTCACCATGAGGACAGCTGGCACACCAGGGCACTGGCCAAGGAGAGGTTTTGGGAGGAGAAGGTGAGGTGTAGGAGCCAGCTGCACATCAGACACCTAAACTGCGACGGCACATGCATACAAGGCATCCCACCTCCCACCAGAGAGGCACCAGGGCAGCATGGCAGGCAGCATGGCAAGCAGCTGGCCAGCATCTGCTTGACCATGAACCAAAGGGTCCTCCAGCTGTAGAACTCCAACACCCAGCACACAGGTGCCAAAGGTTGATGTCCAGTGCTGGGTGCTACCCCTGGCCAGGACGTGCCGTGGAATGAGCACTGAGAGGGCTGGCAGGGCACCAGCACCCAGCTGGCAACCTAAGACATGGCACCAGTGCTCGGAGTAACCTCTACCCAAGCACATCCGCAGTGTGAGCAGTGACCATGCAACTTAGAATCATAGAATGGTTTGG
>NW_010321428.1:0-13182 GCF_000700745.2 Antrostomus carolinensis
CCCCCCCCATCAAACACTCAGCTGGGAAAAATAATCACAGCTTCATTCGTATGAATACATCTTGATTTACACCACCAGGTCCACACTAATTTGGAGCAGCTGGGGCCAGACTTGTGCAAGACTACTATAAAAAGAGATTCTGCCTGCCAGCCCTTCCTCTCTTACAACTCTAACCTGTAATTTAGTAAGTGATAGCTGACCTGAAGAAATTCTGGGGTAGCTGTAAAATGAGAGGGAGGAAAAAAACAATTTTATTGTGTTAGGCTACCACTGGCAAAGAAGTGATTTGGCTGGTACTAAAAAAAGGTAAGAAATCTAGAAAGTAACAATAATAATGCATTTATTTCTACATTCAGGAGGCATCATAATGGCTAATGATTGAGTGAAGGGTTACAGTGGACTGCTAATGCCCACGTTTTTCTGAAACAGCGTCCCTTGGCAAATTCAATATTTAAAAGTCCCCCTGAAGACTTATTAAAACTGAAAAAATTGTTCTAGGTTTGAGGAATAATGAGCTCCTCCAAGCTTTTTTCAAAGAATTAAAGGAAATCATGAGTCCTGTCCTTAGCTAAATCTGTCACAGCACAGGTGAAATTCAACATCAGCTATTTCCTTAGTAGGTGTCTTCAGGAGCCTCTTGCTTGATTTCTGCTTTACTTTAGATAAAAATATCTCTAATACACAGAAAGGGCTGGGATGGGGTGTATTTAGCTCAGCCCACTGCTGCATTAACTGGTGAATTCATAAAGATTTAATGTACCTTCCATACCTTCCCATTTGAGAAAGCAGCTGGAGGGATCAGACATGATGCATGAGGAGAAAAAGCAGCCCAAAGCATTTCTTTGGTCCTCTCCAATTTCTTGTTTAAAATTAATGGGAGCATTTTTATGCTTATGTAAGTTAGAGACATGCCAAAGAAATTTGAATCAAGGTGTTAATACTTAATGCAAACGCATCCCCTGCTGTTTTGCAAGGTTTAAAAAGGTGATCAAGACTTATTAGGATTAAGGGCTCATTTCAGCTGAATTGATCAGATGGCATTTGGGTGTCATTTAAGCTAAAAATATAGGGAAGGAATAAGCAGGTTTTATTTCTATATAAAATTGTCTCCTCCTGTCCCTCTTCCTCTGCCATGCACACATGCATTCGCACTTACCCTGAGCGACTGTGCCTGGTTTTGGGGAGTTTGGGGGTTTCGTACACTGGGAAAGGTTATTTGGACTGGATCTGCAGTAAAGATAGCTTCTCATCTGACGTATTTAAACATGTTTCCTTCCCATGTCACCTGTGTCTTTTCAGTCTCGAGACACGAAGGCTGGTTGTCCAGAGCCAGGTTGCTTGAGCCATGCGGGGACTGATTTAGCTTCCACTGTCATCACTGTTTCACAGTTGCAGTCACTGATATTTCTTGGAGTACTTACTGAGATGTGTCCAGACAGTTAAAATCAGAGCTGGAAGATGAGACGGATGCTCTTTGTTGGAACAACATTGCCATCTCATGGTGCAGGTGCTTCCCTACAAAGTCTGCAGTGATGCTCCCATGTAGTGTTCAAGGTCGCGAGCTCCGAGTGCACGTGAGACACGCTGCAGAAAATCCAGGTGAGTGAACTCCACCAGTCTGCTCCCAGCCTTGCACCAGGGCTGGAGGTGGTGGGCCTTTACCAGGATCTGTCTCAAGACAGGGTTTTTGGACACCCACCAGCAACCTCTCTCTGGTCCTGTTTCCCCTGTGACAATCCTGGTGCTGTCTCTGCACCAGCCCCTGCTCTCTCCACTTCAGAGTTCTTCTGTTAATTCTCATTTTCTCAGGCTTCACTAATAATTTCCCACATGGCACCATATCAAATGCTTTATTGAACTCTAGATAGATTAGATCTACCAAATTTCCCTTGTCTGGAAAACCAATTATCTTATCAAAGGAAGATGTCAGCACAGTCTGGCACAAACTGCCTTTAGTAAACCTGTGTTGCACTTTATCTCATTTTTCTCAGCGCCTTTAATTAATGTTTCCTTCAGAATTTGTCCTACAATCTTGTGTATAACTAAAAATGGGTACCTCTGTAGCTGGCTAGCTCATGCTTTTCATTTTCCTTATCTTCCCTTACTTTCCTTACGATCCATTTGCTTGTGGGGGTTCAATCAGTGCCATTTGACCTGCAAGACTCATTAGAAATCTCTGCTCTCCCCTCTGCACAGCATATGCCTCTTCTCCCCAGATGGGATGGAGATGTCCCCAACCCCTCAGGCTTCATCTGGATCCCCTCCAAGGTCCTGCTTTCACTGCAGATGTGTCTGTTTTCATTCCCCCCACTCTTATTCCAGGTAACTCTTTGCCTTTACTCCCCATCCACATCACCTTTACCATCACAAACTAGTGATCTGTTTAATTTGGAGGGAATGCTTTGATTACCCTTTAGCCTGGTCCCACTTATGTTGACTGTCTGTCCCCCTGTCTGTCTACACTTCTATATTTCACTAAGGAAACTTTCAATGATTTTCTTTTTCACTTGCATGCCCATGGTCACGCTCAACCTGGCTCTAGCCTTCCCCTCACTCTGAAAATGTACCTTTCTGCTGTCCTGACATTTTTGTCCATCCCTGTCATCTCTCCATCCACTTTTCCTAATCTGGAGATCATAGGATCACAGAATGGTTTGTGTTGGAAGGGATCCTTAAGGCCATCTAGTCCAAACCCACTGCAGTGAGCAGGGACATCTTCAACTAGATCAGATTGCTCAGAGGGCTGTCCAACCTGACCTTGAATGTTTCCAGGGGTGGGGCTTCTACCACCTCTCTGGGCAACCTGGGTCAGTGTCTCACCACCCTCACAGCAAACAATTTCTTCCTCACATCACATCTCATCTCTGTTTCCCCTCTTTTAGTTTAAAACCATCACCCCTTGTCCTGTCACTACAGGCCCTATTAGAAAGTCTATCTTCATCTTTTTTATAAGCCCTCTTTAAGATCTGGAGCTCATCTCAGTCCCTCATATAAACACAAATTTCCAAAGAGTGGGAGCAGAAGGCAAGAATGGATGGCTGCAAGTTGTCCATGCAGGATAGATCTTCATGGCTCTGCAACTCCCAAGTGTTTCCAAAAATTATTCTTATGCTTGTGAAGAACCCCTCCTCTAAACATGCCAGTGCAGTGTGTGGCTGATGGGAAGGTGTCACACTGTCTCCAATGTCATGGGCGCATGGGTGGTTGGCAGAGTTAACAAGGTCAAGTTCCCTATGCATTTTAGCCATCAAAATGTAATTCCAATTTTTCTCATCAGTCAATGACATGGTGTGACTGAAATAAAGGTAACATGGAAGTTACTGGGTCTTCCAGTCTGTTGCAACACACCAAGACTTTGCAATTTGCAGAATTATTCCAGATTATTGCAGAGAATAATCTTCAATTCTGGATAGGGATATGGTAAGAATTTTATAGGGTGGAGGCAGAGCAACTTGCCATCACACTGGGGCTGAAAGCTTAAATTTTCCCTAGCATTTGTAATAAATGTCCTCTCCAGCTGACCCAGCTATCAATGGGTATTGCTTACATAGGCTGGGGAGCTGAAGATGTTCACAGTGATAATCTTTGCCATTGTTCATGCTTTAAAAAAAAAAAAAAAATAAAAAAAAAATGCAGCCTTCCCTGCAGTCTGTTAGTTTTGTTTTGGCAGATGCTCAACCAAATGTTGTGTTTGGGCATGGTGGGATCCCATCTTTTTTTAATTCATCCTATTGGATTCATGTCAAGACACACAGCCAACTAGATTGGTCCTCTTGAAAAGTCTGGTGTTTTACTAATTTTCTATAGTACAATGCCTTTGCAACTCTCTAGATGGAGGCACCACGTTGATGATGTGAAAGGAGGGGGTCAGGATGGAGCCTGATGGAGGTAGTGAGGAGACTTACTAAACATGATGGGGAGGAAATAACTAGGGTGAAGGACTCATTACCTCTACCATAAACCCTTCTGTGATGGCAGGAAGACCAGGTCATGCTACCACAGACACTGGAGCGCCTCCCAGGCAGCTCTTCAGCCCTTTCTGCCTGTTTTCCACTCCCTAGGCTGTCAGCTAGCTGGAAGCAAGCCATCTATCACAGCTGATCCACTCTATCCACTTGTTATCTAGATTTAGCTTGCAAGTGCATAATTTATGGTCAGTTGGTTCATCCCCTCTGCTCTTTGTCAACGCACAGCATTTTATGGACGAGCTTGTGAGAACAAAAGCTGCAGTACTGAGGGTGCCCAAGAGCAGGGAAAGCCCTACCTCCAAAGGACACAAGCCAAGGAGGGACAGAGGGGACATGGGAACAAACATGTCAATAAAGGGTTTGAAGCAAACGGCCTCATCATCCTCCTTTGCAATCTTTCAATCAGGAAGTCATTCTGCTGAGATGTGGTTTGCTTTCCTTCCTCTGTACATAGGATAAAGCAGGCAGAAAGTGTGAAGCTGTTATTAGAGGCAGAGCTCCAAGAAATCAAGGAAAACCTCACAGTAGCATGAGTCATGTGCCCCAACCTAAATTTACCTGAAAAAAAAAAAAATTGTTAGTGTTATACACAACCTTATAATGACTTTATTTCTGTTATGATTGTTGCTGTTGTTCTGGTTAATACCTTTCTCACTTAAAAAAAACCCTAACACAACCCTGTAGCAACTGCTACAGAAATATTATTTGCTTGTATTATTCTTTAGGTGGCTCCTGTGCTGGAGGCAATAAGTACTCCCAATCACTCAGTACATAATAGAGAAATTCATTCCAATAATAATAATAACATCTATTATTTTTGAAATATGAAGCTGATGAATTCATGAATATAGAAAGCTCTTGTTGCTGGCTGTCCACAAAATGGTAATAAAATCCAGCGTGAGTTTCTGATAGATTTTTGCTGTGCATTTCTAATGCACTTACTCCAGAGGTGCATCCATCACTGCTCAGCACCCAGCTCTGGACCTCCTGCAAATTGCTGATGTGCTCTGCTTGGTGGGGGTTTTTGCCTCTCGGGGACCGCAGGATTGACACAGTCTGAATCTCAGTGGCTAAAATATAATCTGTAGCATGTAAACTGGTAGTTTACCCTGGCTCTGGTCAGAGGGAACAGAACTGTTCCTAATGGGAGGAGATTTTTTTGAAAGTGTTTTTGCCAACTGAGGCCCCCAAGGTCTAATGGTGTTTGCACTCGGATATAGCGGCACAAAAAGCCTTCATGACGTAAAGGCAGGTTTGGGAGCAGCTCCAACTGAACCACCCCCCTCTCTACTGTACCGACAACATCATGTCTTCACTCAACAACCCCTTGTAAAAAAAAAAAAAGCTGTCCAGTGCAGAAAACACTTAAAACCAGTTAGTTCCCCAAAGTTCTGATACCATGATATATAAATCAGTGTTGCAAAGGCTGATTAAATTAAAGCAGAGGAAGGCTATAATAATGCACATATGTTTGCAGAGTGTGATGCTATCACGTGCTGGGAAGTTGCAAAAAGCTTAACTAAGTAAAATTAGGCCTATAAAAGTAAACTGTTCTCATCTGGCTGATAGGGTGGCTGCCTTTTTAGTTGTTACACTGGCTTTATCTCTAAAGCTGTATGGACATGGCAGGCATTAGAAATATAAATATGGAAACCTTTAAGCACAGATATATTGCTTTACAATTGCTTGGCACGACTCAGCTCCTTGCATTCCTTCCTCTGCTGCTTTTTGCTCTGTGTGTTAGCGCCTACGGCCCTGCCTTCCTCTGAATCGACTGACAAGCTCACCTTTGAGAGACATAACCCTGGGCCCCTCTGTTTATAACAGTGGTATGAGCTTCACTTCTTTTCTGTCCATATGCATGTAAGTGATTTGCTGTTTCCCAGCCCTGCCTTCCTCTGAATGGACTGACAAGCTCACCTTTGAGAGACGTAACCCTGGGCCCCTCTGTTTATAACAGTGATATGAGCTTCACTTCTTTTCTCTCCATATGCATGTAAGTGATTTGCTGTTTCCCAAGCGACAGCTATTGATTTTTGGTAAAATAACTCAAAAGCTTTATTTTAGAACTTCTTTGTTGCTTAAAAAGAACAAACAAGTTTTCTACCAGATCAACATAATTCTAAAAAAAGACGTAAGTTTTCAGAAAATACCAAAATATATACATGCTGGCAGTGAACAACGGCAAGGAGGATGCCTAAAGGGATTAGTGTACACAGGGAGCAAATCCAGGCACGTTTCTCCACGTACTTGTGAACATTCAGAATGGGCTTACTCAGAACCAAGCACTGAGGTGAGGAAGGGTTTTTTCCCCTTGTCTTGGCACTTAGGAGGCCATAAGTGGCTACTGCATCCATTGTTGGGACCCCAGTATAAGAAAGACATTGGAAAACCAGAGAGGGAGTAGTGGAAGGCCACCAGGATGGTTATGGAGGACATGCAAGGAGCTGGGTTTGCTCAACCCAGAACAGAGGAGGTGAAGGGGGCCTAGTTGCTGACTCTTCCCTCTTCAAAAGAGTTTATGGAGAAGGTTGAGCCAGACTTTTCTTGAAAATGTACATCAAAACAGTGAAAGGTGATGGTGAAAAGCTAGGCTGCCCATGGGGCACTGACCACAGCCCCTGAACAATGGGCACCTGACTTTAATTGCTGCAACTTCCTGAGATGGTTGTCAGATGGGCAGAAACTTTCTAGAAAGAGGTCTTTGGAGCTACTTCAGCAAACAGCAGCATCAGTTGGCTCATTTGGGACTAGTGTCTGTGTTTCAGAAGGGAGATATGGGAAGTGTGAGCAGGTAATAAGCCCTAAGGAACTTAAATTTAACCCCTGCACTTGGCAGTGGCCACAGACACAGACCTTTGGTAAGGTTTAGAAAATGAGATATTGTTTAATATTATTTACTAACCTGTTTTGGGTGATCCTGAGAGTATGCATGGAAATATTATATGTTATGCTTCTAGGGGAGCGCCAGTGTCTGCATGTCCTGGCTTCTCAACGGGTGAAAAATCATCCTTTTGAACACTACTGGGGCCAAATCCAGACAAGCAGCAGGTTGGGTTCATGGAGAGCAGTGCTCAGCCATTGCTGGAGCATCCTCAAGCAACCATATTGATGTACCACTAGTTTTGGAGATCTCCAGAGCAGATATGTTCATCCTTTCATGGAGCAAAACTGAAGCAGATTCCCAGGCTTGGGAATAAAATGAACCTCATCTCTGAGTGGAGCAAAGGTGATTTTGTAGGTTTACTGTCTCTAAGGTTATTCCGGATAAAGAGAAATCTCCATGGTGTCTCTGCTATGAAGAAGATGAAGGCTTGGGTGTGCTCTTGAGCAGAAAACAGCCTGTCCCAGTGACTGCTGCCCCTGCTGCAGAGCATCAAGCAAAGTAGTCAAATATTTGCAACCCAAGACATTGGATGTGCTGCTAGAAGCAACCAGCGTTGCGTGTGAACCAAACTTCACGTGCTGGGTTGGCAGGGCACAGGCGAGACCCTGGCAGTGGCACCTGGCCCATGGCACCCTGGAGCAGGAGGACAGAACAGAGTCCCAGTGAGATGCCGGCATCTCACGGCATCCAGTCTGGGGACTGAGAGGGTACAAAGAGTCCCAGTTCATCTGACATATTAAGAAACAGGATGAGTCCAGCCATCAAATGCACATTTCTGGTGCAAAGATGCTCATCATCCTGCTCTACTCTGCACTAGTGTGGCCTCACCTCCAGTACTGGGTGCAGTTTTGGGTGCCACAGGATAAAAAGGATCTAAAGCTGCTGGAGAGTGTCCAGAGGAGGGACACTAAACTGATGAAGGGTTTAGAGGGGAAGCCGTACGAGGAGAGGCTGAAGTCGCTTGGTTTGTTCAGCCTGGAGAAGAGGAGACTGAGAGGAGATCTCATCGTGGTCTAGAACTTCCTCAAAAGGGGAAGAGAAGGGGCAGGTGCTGATCTCTTCTCTCTGGCCACCAACGCCAGGAGCAGAGGAAATGGCAGGAAGATGTGCCAGGGGAGGTTGGGGGTGGCCATGAGGAAAAAGTTCTTGAGGCAGAGGGTGGTGGAGCACTGGGACAGGCTCCCCAGGGAGGTGGTCATGGCACCAAGCCTGACAAGATTGCAGAAGCATTTGGCCAAGGCCCTCAGACACATGGTCTGAATGTTGGGATTGTCCTGTGCAGGGACAGGAGTTGGACTCAATGATCCTCGTGGGTCCCTTCTAACAACATTCTATGATTTAACAGATCAGAGCCCAGCCAAATCCTGGGGCTCTGTCTGTAGAGGTGCAGGAGGTAGACAGATGAATCCCTTAGGATAATTAACCCCATTTCTGCCTTGGAGTGCTTTCCTGAATGCTCCCACCAAGCAGCAGTTTCTGCTGCAGGCTGAGCATTTTAGCTCATCATTACATCATCTCCCCTATATGCTGGTGATACGGGTTGCTCTAGGCTGTAACTTTACACCATCCCTTCTGCAGGAGTGGATTGCACAGAAAATTCCTCTCCTAACTTCAGGTAAAGGGGCTCAGTGGCACATTGAGGTGATGGGGGGAGCTGGTGCAGGAGGGGGATGCTTTCACATCATGCAAGATAAAAGCTGGGCTGAAACTTTTATTACCAGCTCCCACCTCTTCCCATGCCTGCCTCCATTTTAATGCACTTTGTAGGCTCAGCAGACATTAAGTATGTGAGAAGGGATGGACGGATGTGTTCAACCCCAGAGGAGCTCCCAGGTTTGGAGCTGGACACCAGCCATCCTGTTTCCTTGAGGTTAGACTGCAAAAGATGGACCCAAACAAGTGTTTGCTGAAGGAGAGGTGTGTCGAGGTGTAGGGGCTCCTCACCCACGTCACTGCTCAAGGAACTTCTTGCATTTTCACCCAGGGCATTATCTGCTAATTAAACCCAGAATATCTTGATGACTTTCCGTGGGCACTGTTTGTTCTGCTTCGCTACAGCAACACAAGCCGCTCTTGCATCCTCCGCCAGCTCTCTACAGCAGGAAACACGTACACGGAATGCAAACAAAACCGGGGGCAGGTCCTTCACACCTTGTGGTGGGGTGTGGTGGGGTGCCCCAGAGCTGGGCAGGAGCAAACGGGCATGCCCTGCCAATAGCCAGTGGATAATTTGTAGGCAGGCTGTTTTTTTGCTGCTATCACAATCTGTGGAGGGGATGAGCTGAGTGTTGGTGGCTTATAAGCGCTAAATGGTGGCTGTTGGTGGAGAGAGTTGGTTTTCTGAGCAGTAAATGAGGGTTTTTGCCATGTTGGCATGTGGACAACGTGACAGGCTGCCAACACTGGTTGACTGGACAAAGCTTCCAGCCCTGCAGGTAAATCTGCCCTGGATATAGACAGCCTTGCCAAAAATCAGGAGGAGAAGGGAAACAGGAGCAGGAGAGGAGCTGCAAAGAACTTAATTGCTGTGGGTGACCTGGAACTGGGGGTTTGCATCCCAGTGGGATGCCCTGATCTCCTGACGTGGTCCAGCACAGGGCAGAGTTGCAGGAGGGATACGCTGGGAAGTTCTCTTTGGTGCAACAGCTCTACCTCTCCCTTAAAAATTCTGCACAAGACAGCCACTGAAGTTCATACCCCTTAGACCCCAGAGCCAGCAAAGTTCTTGGGGATCTTTCTAACCTGAGGTGGGTCATCTAAATCCTGGAGGCACCTGATGGTGTTCCTGCGCCACTCAAGGCATCCGCCTGATGACAGGCTGTGGGGAGAAACAGAAGCTCTGATGGATCAGCAAACTTCCCTGCCTGACTGATCTCTAATGGAAAGCTGGGCAGGCACCTGAGCTTGTCAGCCAGCCAGTTCAGGACATGGTGTTACTTGGATGTGTTTGTGTAGGAGGCCCTGTTGTCACTGAAATTGGGAATGAACCTCTTCACACCAATGCAGTCTGAAGAGGCCGGTACCGGTTCTTTATTGCAGTGCCGGTTGCACGGGGGATCGTTCCACCTATCGTGCATACCAACTCGTCTCTCTACAAAAGCTTTATACTATCAAAATATGCATATTCATTACTTTTCCAAGAAATTATTAACATATTCATCACATTTTCAAGAACTCATTAATATATGTAAATATCCTTTTCACATGCACACTGATGTCCTTTTGAGTCTCTGGGCGGGGTGGGATTTGCCTGTGGTGGTCGTTTACACTTCGGTCACCGAGTCCTCTAGTTGAACTTTTCTTCTGCACATACTTAGTCCATCTCTTGACCTGTTTACAACACCTCTGTCTCCACAAAACTGGTTTGTTCTGGCATCACTACCTTATCTACCCTATTGCAAAGATTTGGTGTCTCAGAGTTCCCCTTTTATCTATTTTAGACTACAAACTTGACTAGCCCTAGCTGATATGTAAGGTATGTTCTTTCGGTATCACTGTTGTTGCCTTCCTTGGAAGTGTTCAGCACATCAGTGCCCCTCCAGCATGGTTGTTCTTTGCTACAGGACAGGGAGGTCCAAGCTATGGGGCAAAGTAGCCTCCATAAATGTGATTCTAGATACATCTAGGCTTAACATGCTGTAAACCACCCCCAAAAGGTGCAATGGTCTGCCTTTTAGCACCCACTCGGTCCCACCCATCTCTCCTGACCCTCACAGAGCGATGGGGCTCAGGTTTGGCTGCCCAAAGAACCCCGCACTGCATGCTCCTGTGTGCCTGCACCTTTGAAAACATAACCCTAGCTCCTTCCTCAGCCTTATCTCAGCTCACCAAGAATGCAAACACCAGAGCTGGTGGAGAGCAAGCCATGAGGCTACTCCAAGCTCCGGCGGGGCAGGAGGGAGCGGAGAGGCAGTGCAGCTCCCCTGGCACAGGCAAAGATACCTTCCAGCGTGGTTCAGCTTGGCTTTGCTTCCCCATAGACTGCACACTTCACCTGCTTTTTGCAGCCAAGAGGTGAGTTTGGCTTTATCTTGAAACGTGTCAGGTTGTAGAATGGGAAAGCAGGTGAGAAGTGGTGTGGGAAGAAGCCCCTTTGCCTGCACACGTTGCTGGGGGTTGGACAGGCTGCGTTAATTACAATCTGCAATGAGTCCGATATATTCTTCTACAGATTTTTCCATTTGAAAGAGTTTTCCAAACGTGCCTGGTGTTAAATCTGGAAGGAATTTGGCTTTGAAGTGCCCACACGTGCGCCAACTTGATTGTAGCTATAAGTTACTCAAGCAGACTCTGTTAAGACATGAAAGTAAAGCGGTGTGGGTTCAAGCAATGCGGTGTGTGTCACCAATGGGGGCTGCCTTGGGGTTGTTCTCTGCCAGGAGAAATAAAGACCCTCACCCAGTTGGGTGGGTGCAGACCCAAATGCAAACCCCACTGGTTCCTGGAGGAAAGCTGCAGCATTGGGGATAGACCGGAGGACAGGAATCTCTCTTTTGAATCCCGAGGGATGCCCAGGAGCTGTGGGGACAAGGGTTCAGTGCCAGCAGAGTTTGGCATTGTTAGAGGACTGTGATATATGTGTTATTTACCTCTGGTGCATAAACTGTAATTCAGAATGCAGGTGACTTGCTTCAGATAGTCTCAAAACCAACGTGAACTAAAGGGCTGTGCAAACTGCAAGCTGCAGGTGCTGTTGTTATTTTATTTTTAAAGTCTTCAAATTCAAAGCTAATCTGAACTAAAGGGCTGTGCAAACTGTGAGCTGCAGGTGCTGTTGGTTTTTTATTTAAAAAAGAATCCTTTTGGCAAGTGAGACTTAATCCCTGTGCAAGCTGAGTCCATGTCCCAAGTTTAGCCTTAACGTCATGACATGGGAGGTGTTCCCTCCAGCATGGTTGCCACCATGAGGACCCCTGTACTCTCCTCCTGAGTTGAGCTGGTGCAGAGCTGAGCCCTGGGGGGCTGCAGAGATGGGGACCACCCCCACATTTCAGGCCGTGGTGTGCAGGGGGTGTGCACAGCTGCCAGCACCCTGGCAGGTTGATTTACTCCCTTTGGTGGCATTTACCAAAATATCCCGTTGTACCTTCCCACTTTGGACAGGTGTCTTGTGGACACCTCAGAGGAATTATCACACATTCATAATAATCTCTCTTGTAGTCTCCCACCTGTTTTCATCCTGCACTTGAAATACTGAAATTGCCCCAAGAAAAGAAATATCTTTACAAGATGGGCCATCAAGCCAGCGTGCCGTCTGCTGCATCCAGAGAAGCAACCCACTCAGCAGGGTAATCTATTCCATGCCTGGGATTTTATTTTTTTTTTTAACATTCAGTTCTGCAGTCCTTTTAACTTGAGCAGGGAAGTGAACATTTTGATAACAGCAGCCTCCAGGTCAAATGTGATGAGAATTCATAACTCGCCACATAGGGGTTTTGGAAAACCAACCAAGCAAAACAATTTCCCAGAATGAGAAGATGAAGATTCACGTTTCTCTTCACAATGTCGTACACAGAGCTGGTATCTGTTCAAGTGTCTCCTTATTCTTAGCTAATAAAATGCCTCACGAACTATTTTAAATTTGAATGACTATTGCTTTGCTAGGCTGCTCTTAAAGACCTGAGACATCAGATCTTTAGGCCATCAAAGAAGAAATATTAATCCAGTAATGGCAATGTCCTGATGGTCAAATTTCTAATCAAAGCAAAGCCTGAGTTTTCTGCTTCAAGCAAACATCACCAAGAAAGTGGCATCAAGATTTAAAAACTGCAAGGAACAGAGGGAGCTCCAGTGTCTGGACTACACCGGCGCGCAGAAACAGTGGCAGGCATGGTTTGGGTTGGAGCTGGGAAAAAAAAATAAAAAATAAAAAAAAGCCTGAAAATCTGGTGAGAGAGCTGCTAGGAGACAACTTTTTCTTTCTGTTTTATTTCCAAATGGCTGGAGTAAGTCAGAAGCATGTGTCTTAAGAGGCAGGAGGGGAACGTGGAAGGAAATTTTGTAGTTAAGTGATGTGATTTATTTTAATCTCACATGTCCTGCAATTTCCCCAGCCCTCTCGTGCTGGGCTCAGCACCCGGACATCACTGGGGCAGTGGCGCTTTACAGCTCAAGCTGCTTTATCTGCAGGTTTGGGAATAAGTCATTTCCAAACCACTTGTATTTGCTCTCCATTCCCTGTCTTCTGTCCAAATTTGATAGTTGCAGGGAGGCCCTGGGTGTGGGTGCTGCCTCTGACAGCAGGGGCTCCTCTGCAGAGTGCTGAGGCAATGACAGAAGGTGGGGAAACAAAGGGAATGGCAAGTTGAACATGAGACAACAGTGTGT
>NW_010321429.1:0-33250 GCF_000700745.2 Antrostomus carolinensis
CTGTGATTCTGTGATTCTGTGATTCTGTGGTATTTTCATATATTTCTATGAATATGTTATTATATTTTAATTATTAAATAACGTGTTTATTTCTTACAGTTTTCTTTACAGAGAATTGCATGCTGCCTGCAGGGACGTGTGTAGTCTTCTCTATAAACTAAGATGCTGTGGTGTGGAGATCAACCCCTTTTCTAAGAAATGACAATACCTAGCAAGATCCAGATACTTTAACTATAGATCCAGGTATCCAAGAATTAAATTAAAGACCCAACTTCTCTACTAAGCCGGGATGTTATTTTGTCTCACCCACCAACTGAATGTGTCAAGAAAAGCTGACCAGGAATTTTATGACATTTTATTGAAGATATCAGATAACATTAAAAAACGGTTTATTAAACATCTGTATTCAGCAGTTTTTGTCAAATCCCAAACAAGCTCCATACAAAATAAGATAGCGTGAAATGAAGATCTTGTTTCTATCCTTTTGCCTCCACCATCACACTGCCACTGGCTCCCTTTGAGAATTTTGTTAGGAGTCAAGGAAGAACAGACTGTATACATATAAATTCAGTAGGTCTTTAAGACAGCTGTGTAGGATCAACAGTATATATAGGGAAGATGCTGAAAACATTAGTAACCCTGAGTACCACTTTATTCTGCATGTAACCCCAGTAAGGTCAGAGGACGGAGAAGACTATACTGTTGAGGCTTGATTTTGTTGACCAAAGAGTTTGCACGTGCCCAGTGCCTTCAGAGAGTAACTCCTGCACCAAGCAAAGCAGGCTTATCTCCCACTGAAGTCTTCAGCCCCTGGCATACCAAAATTGGTGCTCTCATTTTTCCATTTGTAGGGTAGGAGTAATGCTGCTGATTTTTAAATTTATTTTATTTTAGAAAGCTCTCTTGGCTGGTTGCAGTCCTTTGTTGTGTATGTGTGCAATACCCAGTGACATGGGGCCATGAAGTACTACTGCAATGCAAACAAATTAAGGCTGTAATAAGTCTACTGAAAAAGGAAGACAGCACTGAATATCATCTCTGTTGAACTAGCGTACAAACATTAGAGTGAATCTCTTTTATTATCGAGCATGTGCATACTGAGGTATAATGATGTACCTAAATGAAAAATGCCTGTAAAACATTGTTATAACAATAACAGTACTTCAGGTTAATTTTGGTTCTGTAAAAAAAATACTGATAATTAGATATTTACAATGGCAACTGTTAGAGCTATCAGCTTGAAACTTGAATGACAGCACCAAGTCTCAGTCTCTTTTACAGAGAGAAATATGACCTTTGTTTTCTAGCTCTTTTATATATAAAAGAAATACCAATTGGTATAATTGTCTTAATGTTTGAACTGACTTCACTGTAAAAAGTGATCATGATCAAATGTTTCCAGACAATAGAAATATTTTGTGTTCTTTTTTCTTTTTCTTTTTTTTTTTTTTTTTTCCCCATTAGCAGACATTTTCTCAAACAAATCAGTGTTCTCCATTCTGACATCCACTTTTACTCGTTGTAAAACTAATGAAAATGATCTTAGGGGTAGTGTTGTCTACATATCCCTTCTTACTTTTCTGTATTTCACCAAAGTATTTTAAAAATCATCTACTGTTGCTAATGTGGGATGGGAAATCCTTTAATGGGATCTCCAGAAGATTAATGACCAACAGTGTGCCCTGGCAGCCAAGAGGACCAACCATGTCCTGGGGTGCATCAAGCATTGCATTGCAAGCCATGATTCCTGAGAGCCTTTAATGTCAAGCCAAACAAATCCTCTTGCACCTCCCCATCAGTCAGAAATACTTTGTGGCGTCTTTCAGTGATTAGATTTGTTCCTCAGCTTCCCTCATCTTTTGAAATGAATTCAACCCCATAGCTTAGACCTCAGAAGGGAGCTGAATTCCCTACCTTGTCGCACACCTTCAGAATATGCTTGCATTTTTCTGTGACTTAGTTCCTTATCTGTAAAATGGGAATTTTACAATTTAAGTGGAGGGTAGGCACTTAAAGACAAACGAAAGATAATTCATCTACACTGACATATTCTGAGAGCCACAGTGAACTGGGACATTTTTACATAGATGTAGCTAAAAAGGGATCTTTTTTACATGAAAACTTGTTTTAAAATTTTCAAAAATTTTAATGCTGTTAAAACTTTTTTTAATTTATTATTTTATTATTTTTTTTAGCTAGAAGAGTAATAACTTCTGGAACATACTAAAGTTCATAAAGAAAGATTAAAGATGGAGAGTCAGTCTACATTTTGACAGTTACTTCAGAGTTTTACTATCCTATTAGAATCAGCTGAAGGTGGGAGTGAAGGCAGTCAGAATGTAATTAGGGTGTTGTAGAATAACATTTTCTCTCCACTGTCCAGTGATAAATGGCCATGTGTTAGAAATGGCCTTGCAGATAACTCGAAGGCAGAGTCAGTACAGTGAACACTGGGTTATCTGCGAGGCAATGCCACAGTACTGCTGAAGGTCTGGTGTCTCAAATTTAGTACTTTAAAAATTTAAACATTCATTTGCTCGTCAGCGTTGAAGTTGGTCACATGTGTTACATTTCTGGATGATGAGAGATGGAATTACTTTAAAAAATGCTTAACTGAGGGGAATAAATCCTATTAGAAATAATGGAATCTCCTGAGTTACTCAGGTTCAGTGCCCGAAAATTATTTCACAACTAATCTTATTGAAATCAAAGGGACATGTTACCTCCATATCTTTGAGGAACTTTTGGTGTCTATGAATTTCTGAATATGAGCTAAATATTTTATCATTACTATTTTTTAATGACATGGACTTCAATTCTACCATTATCATATTCAGATTGATTTATTACTCTGTAGCCAGTCTTGCAGAGTGAAAATATGATTGTTGTTGTTGTCGTTATTTATTTTAATAAATAAAAATTGTGGAAAAAATATAGAAAACGGTATTTCAGAGAAAAAAATATCAATATTTTTATTTGCCCAACTCTTCCACTGAGATTGTACTCCTCACAACAGAAATTGCTTTGAGGCAAGTTTCAGAGAAAAGAAAACACCAATCAATATTTTTATTTGCCCATCTCTTCCACTGAGATAGTACTCCTCACAACAGAAATTGCTTTGAGGCACAACAGCCTTTTTAAGTATTTTCTTGTGTTGTGAAGGGAATGGATCAGTAATTCCAAAAGAACTCCTTTATTTAAAAATCACTTAGAATAAAGGAATCCGTGGGGAGCTGGATTCATCAAACCCCATAAGCCTCTATGAGCTCCAGTGAGGGAATGGAGACTTGCATGCTTGGATTATTTCCTATCCTTCTTAAAAAAAGATTAGTATTTGTGAGAAAAATATGCAAATGCATACTGGCATATGCAAATGCAAATCTTAACATGTTTCTAATGAAATTTAACCACCACTAGACAAAATCCAGTTTCCACCAATAGAATCCTACTGTGTTTAAAATGTTTTGGCCATGCTTTTAAAAATAAGCAATTTCTAGCACTTTGTTCTAGCTTAAGCAGAAGTTGTTTAGGACAACCATGCTTAAATAAAGGGTGATGCAGTGTATAAGTGATGCTCATTTCTGAGGGTTTGGTGTTAAAAGAAGATAACATACCACAATGAATTTCTCCATGCCTTCTTGGTCCCAACACAGCTTCTAGGACAGGGAAAATGACAAAAGGAGATTCGGATCCTTAGTTTTGCTGGGTAATTGGTGGAGCGTAGAAGAAATCATAAATGCAATAAGTTTTTAAGCCTGCTAAATTGACTTGAATGCATGATTTGAAGATATATTTATAATAATAAAAAATACAACAGGTCAGGGAAGTGGCTTGAGCATTCCTGTTTGATTGCCAGCAAACATTTAGCATGGTTTTGACTCATAGCAGTTTATCTTCTGGCCCAAGATTAACTAAACGCTAGCCCAGTTTGGAGGACAGGACAATTCAAACACTGTTTCCAATAGAGAGTCTGGACTCTCTTCAGGGTGAAAAAACTGTTTAAGTACTCGGATGTTACCCCTGCAATGTCGCTTGCCCCCAGGGCTAGGGAAAACTCACTGGCCTGTTTAGTTTAGTAGTGTAGATATACCCTAAGAGATTGAGCACCAGTATCATACTAGCAGCAAGTGGAAACTGTCTGTAAGACTACAGGCTTCCTAGGTTGATTGATGTCTGCTTTACATGACCTCTTTGCTAACATGCTCTGTAGTAAAATGAACTTAGCTGACAGGGCTGTTGAAGTAAACATTGGTGGATGACAGATGTTCTGTACTATTGCTCCCATTCTGATCTTCAGTGTTTTATCCTGTATTCTCTTTAAATTGGGAAACAGTCTTGTTTTTTGGGGTATGTCGGTTGGCAACTCTAGCTTTTGCATGTGCTGCCTGGACCACTTCCAGGTGACTCCACAGGGAGTTGGACGGTTGCTCTCTGCTCCAGCCAGGTCAAGCTGTCAGAAGGTGTTGTAAAGGGTCAACTCTCCATCTGGACTAATTTAAAGCTGAAAAATGTGTGAAGTTTCATTAAAATAAAAGAAAGCAATGAGAATGGATCCTGCAGGTTATCCCAAATTATATTTGAACGTGGATTTCCCATAAAATTGTGCACTAAGACAAGGCAAGAGATTGGTCTTTAGTAGTTGTCAATAAGACACTAGAGGAACAAAAAGTAGTCTAAGAAATCACTTCCTCAAAGGCAAAATTGATTTTGATGACAGTATTCCCATTCTTCTGAAAGAAGGATACCAAAACCAAAGGAATTTAATTCAGCCTGAAAACACGGCATGACCTCTGAGAGATCATATTCCAGAAAGAGTTATCACACTTTAACCCCAGGCTGCAGAAAGGATGATACAGGAGAAACTACTAGGCATAAATTTAAGAGTACATTCCTTTCCTGAACATAATTGGATACACTGCACAAAATTCTAATTTATTTTGGTGTTTACATAGTTGTTTCTTTAATTTAAACCTAAAGGGTTACTGCCTGACATGCTGGCATTTTGGTGGAGTCTGTTAAAGAATCTTTCAGTTTTTTACTTAGTTTACTCTCTGATCTTTTTCTAGTGGAGGTCATTAAAAATATGGATTTAAAATAATCATAATAATCCATCAGTCTAATGTTATTCATTTTAGACCCTAAATGTGTTCACAGAGCTGATATCACAAACTGCACACAGCTCTCTCTGTATGTACATACAGATACAGTTGTAGACATGAACATAGATATTGTCCAACCCACAGAGTTTGTCACATTTTCAAGGGGAGAAAATAGACTGACAGATCTTTAGTAGTTGAAGAACAGGAAAAATCAGGGTCCTTGTGCTGCAGCCACAGTCTTTTATTGTCTGGTTACATGCATCTGGGCAATTTGCTTAACCTCAGACAGATCTTCTTTAGGTGTTTGCATTTTGTCTTCCATAAGCACAGTTTTTACAGTACTAGTAGTTTTAAACAATATTTGTGAAGGGTGCAAAATATTATATCAGAACTAATGTTTATTTTCAGAGCTGTTGGATTCAAGGTGGGGATGAGCTAATGTCCCAGAAGGTCTCTTTATGAGTATATGGCACACATTAAATTCTTCTCACTTGCAGCAGCAGCATCACTGATGTATCAGATATGCAGAGGTAGCTGATTGCAAGAATTTAGTCTCAAATCATATCAAAAGCCTGTAAATGTTGAACCATATACTTTATGAGTGTTTTTTTTTTTTTCCCTGTGTTTCTTCAGGGCTTTTGTTTAATCTTTTATCTGTTTCTTTTGCTTTCACTCTCTCCTTTGTCATAAACCAGTAATTTTTCTGTTATTGGAGAGAATTCAGAAGGCAACAAGCAACTTAGACTATCATTGGCACAAATCTGTAACCCTGCATTTCAGATGCTTACAAAACACAGCAGCAAAACAGCATAATAGGAACCCAGAGAGAAACCTAACGTGACACTAGGTGGTTGTTTTTAGAGCATGAATGGGCAACAGGAAACATGTTTTGTCCCACTGAAAGCAATAACACAGATATTTTCATGATGAAGAACAGCAGCTGCAGGAACAGTAGCTGCAATGAAAAATTACAAGGGTTGTCAATTCACATATTTCAGATAATAACCTGATCACCAGCTGAAGTCAGCTAGAAATTTCCCCCCATGGTATATTATTGTCCAATTAGATGTATTATGGGGTTTTATATGCCCTCTTGAAACATTCGATGTTGGCCAGTGTTGGGATTATGAGGATGCGTTGGATGGACCATTGCTCTGTTCCAAAATGGCAATTCTCTATTCTTGTGTTTAAAGGAGGAAAATAATGGGTAATGTTTAATGAGGCAGAAGGAAAGAATTTGTGTCCTTGAAAATTATTTGTTCAGGGCTATACTTTCCTACTTGTCATACATCTCCCACCTGCCTCAAATTCTCAATGATTGGTTTCCGGTAAAGCAAAATGAGGTCTTGTTATGTTCAGGCAGAGTGGAGGGAAGAGCCACTCTAGATCACAATAAAAAATCCCATTTGTTTCAAAGGGGACTATCTCCATTCTGGCAAGAGAGGCATCAGAAGAGTGACAGGACTACTGTATAACTGGATAATACTAAACCTTCACTGTCTTTCACAGCTAGATATAGGAAAGGGATGTTCAGACTGCTGAAATACAAAATGGGAGAGCATGTCAGGGTAGCACATACTCTTCCATTCTCTCAGCTGAATCACTGATGAAATGAATAGTCTGGCTGACCTGGAAGAACAAAACATTAGACTTATGATGCTGGCCAAGTCTGAATTACCTGGAACTGCACCCTACTGTTTACAAACCTTTCTTTGACTTAGTCATATCAAAGATTACAGACATAGCAAGCCATATGTACTTCAGTTAAATCAAGGAGGGTGTACAGATGCCAGGTATTACTGTACACTGCTGTTGTTTCTATGCCTCATCAGGGGAAATGCTGAACACCCACCAGAAAAAAGAAGAAAAAAAAAAAAAGTTTAATTTTGGATCGTCCTATTGTCAATATCCCATAACACGACCATTAAACAAAAGGTGGGCTCATTTTAACAAGGGGAAACCCAGCTAGTATTTTCATAGTTGTCCAGAGTTTGCTTGGCCTGCTATTCAAACAACTTAGTTGTAAGTCAGCTCTGTAACAGCTCAGTAGTTAATGTGACACAGAGCCCAAGCCAATAAATAGGACATGCAGAGAGGCACTAATATTTAATGCTACATCTGCAGTGCACTGTGCCTAATTTTCACCACGGACTTTGCTACATCTCCACTGGTCCCAAGACAAGATCTCCCAAGTGGAGATCTTGTCACCTCAGTTCCAGCTGGGGAGTTGGGCCCTGCTCCCTTCCCTTTCCTGCAATCAGCAGCACTGCTCACCATCCTCAGCTACACATCAAGGCATATAAAGTCTACTGCAGATGTGAGATAATGTGTCCTGGGAAATTATATCAGTGAAGGCAATGTGCTGTTGAAGGGGACTGTAAGAGGAAAAAAGGTGACCAGTAACCTCAATGCCACCTTCTGATAGAGCTTTTATCATAGGAATGAAGTCCACTTGGAAAGACCAAATCATATAATCATCAAATGATTTGGGTTGGAAGGGAACTTAAAGATCATCTAGTTACAACCCCCTTGCTATGAGCAGGGACATCTTCCACTAGACCAGGTTGCTCAAAGCCTCATCCAGCCTGGCCTTGAACACTTCCAGGGAGGAGCAGCCACAGCTTCTCTGGGCAGCCTGGGCCAGTGTCTCACCACCCTCACAGGAAAGCATTTCTTCCTCATTTCTCATCTCTCTCTCCCCTCTTCCAGGGTAAAGTTTAAAGCCTTTACCCCTTGTTCTATCACTACACGCCCTTGAAAAAAGTCCCTCCCTGGCCTTGTTGTAAAAAAATTCAGTGCAAGATTATTTTGAAAATGGTAGGAGAATTTTTATTTTTTTTTTTTTTTTTTTTTTCTAAATGATTGAAGAAATCTAGATCTTAACAAATTGGTAAGTCTTTAGCATTGTCTGCAGTAATGAGACAATCAGTCTAAAATAAGGTCCAGTTCTGTTTCTCATTAAATAATTGTTCCTGATTTCCATCTTCTGTGTACTCAAATGATAGATATATATTTATGGCACAGTGACATATTTCGCTGTTTTCATTAAAGTAGATGCTACTTAAATTATTCATGCCATTCAGCAATGCCTGTTTCAGCTTCTTTATTGCATGTCCCTCCTTTTAGCAAGTAGGCTGTGTAATAAAATTCTGGTCCTACATAATCAGTGTGGTTTTTAATACGATCCACTTGTATCTCCAGGGAAAACTGGCTTCTCCTAAACAAACAATGTTGCCGCTATGCAGAAAGACTGAAATGTTTGGAGCAAAAAAATTTTGCAATTCAGATTGGGTGGTGCTAAGGAAAGGTCATTTTGTTGATTTTCATTAGGGAACAGAAGGTCCTCAAATAGCGAAGACTGGGATGTTAAATTAGTTCTGAAAATCATCAGCAGCTTTGTCTGGTTCTTTCCAGAAGTACACATTTTACTCTATTATAGCACAGTCCCAGATCCATGCATCAGGTGGTTCAGAAAGACAAAAATCTTTGCTCTAAAAATGTTTGTAATCCATAATTACATATAAATTATGGGAAGCAGGAACATTTTGCAGCTCCTTTGTCTGAGTTTCTTCAGATGGACAATCTGCTTATATGTTTGTATCTTGGTCCCCATGAGAAGAAATAAAAGACTATGGGTCAGAAGGGAACTAAATCATGTCTCTCACTTTTGAGCCCATCATTAACCAGACCTTGGGACTTGTCAAAGTTTAGGCACCTGGAATATAACCCATTTCATGTAAAAATATATGATGTGATCTTACACATAGTACAGTATTAGTTTGGGCTACTGACTGCTACTGAAAGCTCTACCTTTATTTTTTTATGTATGATTGGATCTTCTCACAGCTATATGGTCTCTTTTTTCTCATATGGGACCTTGTGATTGAGCCATCTGCATCAAACTTAGCTGTCACACTGCTGCAGAATGCAGTAAATTGTCAGGACTGCAGATTGCACTTCAGTGAGTCCATCTCATGGGGGAAAAATTAGTTTTGGGGGAATGACTTAGTTTTCCATTGCACCAGCTTGCTGAATTGATTCATTCTGAGGCTGTATGACCCTTAGGTTCAGTGCAAGGGAGACAACTGAGACAGATGGGAATGAGATTAGAACACTTCCTTTTTGGCAGCAAGCTGAAATCATACCATATTGGTACTCTAGCCAACATGGTCAGTAGTAGACATCTATACATATCTGAAATAAATTAAGATTAACCTCCACTACCTCTCTGGATTAGGTGACTTGATGTCTGTTTGTCAGACTAAACACCTTAAATTTAGCTTAGTCTAAAGGCTATATTAAGTCTGCAGGAAACCATCATGTCTTGTGAATAAATTGTTAACATGTAGTTAAAATGTTAGTTAGTGTAGTGGTCTAATCGTTGCAAAATTACAAGTTCATCCTGGCTTTATTGTTATATACCTTTTGCATACTTCCCTCATGAGAATTAGTTCAGTACAGGGTTTGAGGTAATATAGTTTTGTGCATATTTTCTGGCAATTCTATTATTTTATTTTTACCTTTCAGCTAAAAGAGAGATAGAAAAATGAGCATTTGAAAAAAAAAACAAAAAACCAAACAAAACCAAAATAAAAGACTCATTAGTCTAATCAACAGTGTTGTAATCCTCTGTAATTTTATACACATCTCTGTACAGATATGAAGATCTACTGAAGACATTGTCTGCTTTGTTTATTTTCAGTTAGGATTGCTGGATATTACAGTAATTTAAGGCAAATCAATAAAATCTAGGTAGTTTTCTGTCTGTTACCAAATAATGACTTGAACTTAACTAAATCAACTTAACTCACTTCTTTTATTCCAACAACTTGTTTGTGACACCTTAAGAATTACTCAAATGGCATGGGGGGTGAGGGGAGGGAGGGAAGAGACAGAAAAAGAGCCTCATACATATTTTTATTAAATAAAAATAAATGTTCTTTTCTGCTTTATTTAATTCAGATACATTCCCTGTATGTAATATACTCCTAAGAGTATATTACATTAATGAACAAATGTACTAGTAGATTTTTATTCTTTATTTAATAGAAGAGTAAAAATTCTAGGATGCAAATGGGACATCTTAGTCCCTATTACAACTTAGTCAGTCTCATATCACCTGGCATTTGTCCATTCAGTTCAAGTGTTCAGAGCAGAGGAGTTTGTGAGAGATTACACAAGTCCTCTGGCTTCAAAAATAACAGCTGCAATATCCAGAGGTTCTTTCCTGATTAATTTATTAGAAATAGTGCCCAACAGAGGCTTCCTAAACACTGCTGGTTTGACAGATAAGTCTGAGGAATGCTAAAAGCAAATCGTTAAGGGTACTTTTCTACGAACTCCAGTTTGTTGTGGTTTTAGGAGGCAGTGTCTCAGTGACAGCTGTGATTAAAGTTCAGCTGTGATTGGGAAAAAATCTAAAACTTTCAGAGTATGTTGTACACTCGTTTTGTAGGCTTTCCTTCTATACCTTTGGTTTCTGTAAAATCAGGTCTTTAGTTATGCACAGTCTCATCAAAACAGATCAGGTTGTGAATGCTTGCTTCCTGTTGCCTTGTTCCATCAGTTCCTACAAAAAATGCATCTCCTCTACTTGAAACTAAAAAAAATATACAGAGAAATAGTGAAATGACAGTGTAATTATGGTTCACATTTTCAAACTTTCCTTTTCTTGCTAGGAAATAAGTTATATTGCGCAATATTTTATTTTCAATCTGTAAATTAAACTGCACATACAAATTCTATTTATTTGTCCTGTAAATTGCATGGATTTTATGTGACTCTTCACTCAACTGTTTATAAGGTAAATATTAGCAATAACCATTATATCCCCCAAAGGAGAGTGCTGCATATTATTTGTTTGCAGAAGTGTCTGCAATCCTATGAGGCAATTTCCAAAGAACTAAAAAAGGCAGATACGTCTAGTGGTGGTCAGGAATGATCTGAATCTGGAGACAGTGGAAAGGTGTCATTTTCCAGTTTGTATCTTCACTAAAGCAGAGTGTGATAAAAAGACCTTTGAACTGGTCGTTCACTGTCCACTGTTTTCATGCACTACAGCAAAACACTGTGCAGAAGTAAGAACTTCATGCTAAATGCACTGTAGATGCGTGACCATTTACGTGACAGCTGAGAAATCATGGAAATCATCATAGAATCATAGACATGTTGTTTGGAAGAGATTTCCAGAGGTCACAGTCCAGCCTCTTTCTTGAAGCAGGTCAAGCACCATGAACAAATCAGATCAGCCATGGCTTTGTCTGATTTAGTCCAGAAAACTCCAAGAAAGGAGATTGACAGCCTCTCTGTGAAACCTGTTCAGTGATGTAATATCCACCTGGTAGAAAGGGTTTTCCCAGTGTCCAAGCTGAACCTCTCAAGATTCAGCATGGGACCATTGCCAGTGCTAGTAATGAGAAAGTTGTTTGTTTGGGTTTGTTTGTTCGTTTGTTTGGGTTTGTTTGTTCGTTTGTTTGTTTGTTTTCTTTGCGACTACCTTTCAAGTAGCTTAGGTTGATACTAGATGACCTCCTTAGTGCCCTGTGCACCAGATGACATGGACCCGGTTGTCTAACTCTCTCCAGGTGGGTCACATGCCCAATCCCCCTAACCATCTGCTTGAACCTCTCTCTCCATAATCCCTATTGAACTGATGAGCCCCAAACTGGATCTGTATTTCAGATGCAGTTTCACTGTCATTAATAGAGATAAAAAAACCACCTCTGATCTGAAGGTCCCACTCCTAAAGCAGATGAGGTTGCAGTTTGCTTTATTCACCATGAGAGCACTCTGTAAAACAGGCTGCTGAGAGTGCTGTAACATGGAAATTTAAATTTAAAATTCTGTGTGTATCAGCATACTTTTTTTCCTACCAATTTTTGTGGCCTTTCCCCTGCACAGCCTTGCCAAAGTAAAGTTTACTGTGCACTTACAAAAGTGATTTGCAGACTTGCTGCTTGCCTGGTATATGAAATATTTATTTATTAGTGTTTTGATTTACAATACTTACATAATAAAGTACATTTTCCAAGCTCTAGGAGATTTTGCTGTAAATTAAAAATGTAGTCACATAAAAATAGACAAGTTATTGCTCCTCCCAGAAAAATAAAATACAACCAAAACCAAATAAAAGTTTGATCTGTGTGTCTCACTTTATATAAAAAACAATTAGAATGTTCAATATCTCCCACAATTGTACAGACACTGATAAGTCATTCTGCAAGCTGCCCTGACAATTACAAAATTAAGGCTGCAATGGGTCATGAGAAAAGTACAAATTTTAATGATATGTGACTTTTATGGAATGTCTTGTCTAGGAAGCAGCTAAGGTTTAGCTGGTCTTGCTGAACAACTCATGAGTTGTTAACACAGGTTTCTGTAGCTCTTCATAAGTTACCACATTTGTGCTACTATGCATGTGGAGGAAGTTGGGAACATGGGGTGAACGTCAAGAGAAAGAGGACAGTTAACAAAGGTCACCTGAAGTGTAGAGAAGCTGCTTTTTCACATGACATATAATTAAGCTGTGGAAATCTCAGTCAAAAAAATGCTATGCATAATAATGATGTCTGTGAGTCTAGAGATGATTGGACAATTTAATGGAAGAAAAATACCTAAGGAATATTTTTATAATAAAAACCATAATTGGATAGTTAATAATTATAATTATTAACTATAATATAAGAACAACATTAATTGCCTAGGATTTCCCTAAAAGGAGGACTGTTGGAGGCTAAGAGGGTGTTTTGGTGAAGTCTATGCACCCCGTAATTAATTTTTTGCCTAAGTATTTGCTACAGGTCACTGCTGGAAAGAGGGGTTTTGGGAGGTACAGATCTTGCTCTGATCCAGTGTGTCTTTTCCTATGTCCTGTCTCTGGTGTTTCCTGTGGAGTCGAGGCAGAGAGTGAAGCTCCTCTGGAATAGGATCCAGAGCAAATCTGTGAATTACTCTTTAAAAGAGCTTCTAGAGTCTGTGCACCAAAAGTTGAAGGGACATAAGTCTACATAAATCAAACTTTTGCGAATGTCTCCTCATGTATTGAATGCAGAAGGACTGTTACTATCATCTGGTCTCACCACATGGCAATACCAGATAGACCACACTGTCTTGATTTTTAAATTCTGACTTTTTAAAGCAGTCATCTACTCAAGATGACAGCTGACTTTTAAAAGTCAGCAGCTCAAGTATGGTGCTTTTCTATGTAATCTATTAGTTTGATTTTTAAAGAAATTTCAGACTGATTTAAGAGTGCTCACAGCAATGCATCAAAAGAAGGGAGAAAGTCAGAAAAGGCAATGTAAAAGTTCACTTCAGATTTTTATGACTTCTAGGGCCTGAAATATTATTCAATCTATTCTGGAAGAAAGAAGCTTTAAAATTTTCTCTATGACAAACTGATTTTTAATCCCCAACTGTTTTGCAGTTAGGGCTCTTAAAAACAAGTTCTAATTACTTTATTTTTAGACAGGAAAGATTTTGCTCTTTTGTTTCTTCTTGCACAAGGAGAAAATTGCTCAAAAATTATAAGAAGAAAAACCTAAGGCAGAGAGCAAACTTGGAAAAATTTGTAAAGGTGAAACTTTCAGAAAGATATTGTTGACACCAACCAAAGATTATTATTAGAAACCTTTATGAATTCTTAACGATTGCACATCACAACCTATAACCTCAGTGGGATGAACATATTCTCTAGAGCTCAGGGAAGAGGTTCAAGTAATTTCTTGCCTGAAATGCCTTAGGAAATTATACGCAAATAAAGATTTCAGGTATAAAAAGAAGTGTCATTCAGCTTTTGAGACACTGGGCTTGGTAAATCCTATCAATTAAATAATTCTTTAAAAAAAGGTTAAAAACTGGAAAAGGTTCAAGAAAGAAGGGCAGAATTTGGAAAAAATGACCAAAAATTGAATACATTTTTTTCCCTTTATTTTCATTTTAGTTCATTAAATTCAATATATATATCATTTATCTAAGAGAAGATACAG
Source organism: Antrostomus carolinensis (assembly GCF_000700745.2). Taxonomy (NCBI): domain Eukaryota; kingdom Metazoa; phylum Chordata; class Aves; order Caprimulgiformes; family Caprimulgidae; genus Antrostomus; species Antrostomus carolinensis. Next base: position 14,087 of record NW_010321429.1, read on the forward strand.
AGGTGATCAATTCACAGTGTATCAGTGGCTCCATCAGGAAGAGATATTTTTAATCTCACAAAAACACCCAGCACATAAAACAGAATAAACTAATCATTACATCAAGTGTTTGGAAGCAAAAGCTAAACAGAGACATATTAGAAATATGGGACAAAAGTTAAATGGAGATAATAATTCACCAGGGAAACAGTTTGCCTTGGAATATAGTGAATTTTTTAAATGAGGATACACTGTTTTTTTAAAAGAGATGTGTCAGGTTTTTTAAGGCAAGACAAAAAATAAGCCTAGAAAATGAATCTCCTAAGATAACTGGTCCCACTACTTGAGCTACCAATGATGCCTCCTGAGAGTTTGTGCATCTCTAGTTTATGTTTAACTTAGTGGCTGTAAGTCAAGGCTAATCTGAAGTGACACAGTAATGTGACTGCTGGGTACAAGCAAAGGCTTGACAGGGAAACAAAGCCAAGAGTATTCCCCAGGAAAGTGAGGGTTTAATTATCACTCAAAACACAAAGATTTTTATGTGTTTTGAGTGATAATAATATTAAATATCTCATTATATTAAATGCTGGCTGGCTATAAGTGATATAACACATTAAGAGCATAGAGCTGACCCAATTACACAATTTGGTATAAGTATCTCTGTCCTTGAGAGTCTACCAGGTTTAACGTTTGCAGCAAGGTGGTGTGGCAAGTATGTGATTAAAGTGTACCACCAGTTAGGGAGTGTTTCATAAATACATAGTGAAAATCAAATGATGACCAAAAGCAAGACGTAAGAATAGATTTATTGTACATGAGGAGAGTCATTACTTACCGCAGATCACAGAATCACAGACTCATAGAGCTGTAGAGGTTGGAAGGGACCTCGAGAGATCGTCCAGTCCAACCCCAAAAGGTTCCCTCCACCAGGTGGCACAGGAAAGTGTCCAGGTGGGTTTTGAACATCTCCAGAGATGGAGACTCCACAACCTCTCTGGGCAGCCTATTCTAGTGCTGCGACACCCTTACAGTAAAGAAGTTTTTCCTTAAGTTTTTATGACTGTGGGGTGCAGGAAGCTGGAGACTCGTGGCTGGATCACCAACAGACCAGTATTTCACCGCTTCCAAAGACACAAATATTTGAGTTACTGTTGGTGCTTTAAGAGCCCAAGCTGCAAGCGGCTTCGGCCTTGAGCAATTAAGTTCTGATATTGGGTGAAAAAATAGATTCATGAGAAAGAATGCAAGAAAAACAAGATAAGAAAGCTTCTTATGTAACTAGCCAGAGGTAAAAAGAATGCCTCATGAACAGGTGGATTTATCCAATCAAGTATTGTAACCAGGCATATGAACAGTATCTTTTAGCCATTGAAGAGTTGTTTATGTGTGTGTGTGTGTGTGTGTGTGTTAGCAGCTTGAGATTATATAAGTGATCATGTAACCAATAATAAAGGTCTCCAGTAGACTTCACATTGAATCATGTGTGGAGTCCATGAATATCCCTCTTGGCAAGTTACTTGAGTAAGACTGTCCAGATTTGTTTGTGACCACTGGGGAAAGTAGACATTAGAGGAGCAGTCAACGTGGGTTTGTTCAGGATCACAGGATCACACAACATTGCAGCCAAAAGGCCTGGGATTGGAGAAAATGTTGCTGGGAGAGTTCCCTCTGACTTGAGATTTATGAGACAACTGTGAAGACTTTCATTGTTAGTTGCCACAGAACTTGCACTTCATGGAGACAGGAGAGAAGTAACACTAAATAAAATCTGTCCAGGATGGAAATTAAGCCATGACATTAATGATAATAAAATACTAATTACACCTGGAGTAGCATTTTAATAATGATAATTCAGATTATGTTAATGTACCATTCTCTTTAAACATGCAAACTACCTGTTCAAATTGTAGAAGGTCAATGCAGTGTACGGCTGGTTCTCATTAATTTTTTTCTGGTTTGCTGGAATTCTTCACTGTCTTGGCTGAAGTCCATTTTCCTTTTTCAATCAGCAGTTTACATTCTAAATTCATTCATTAGGTAATAAAAAAATCTTTAATTAAAAAAGTAATTTATTCTTAATGGTTTCAGGTCCTATAAACTGACAAAAAGTATTGCTGTAACCCATCTATTAAAGTCTGAGTGACACGTTATCTCCCAAGAATGCTGAAGACTATATGATCATTATCAGTTTTGTTTACTCTGCACACACAGAGAACTCATGGCTGTGTGGAGGTGCCAGTGTCTTTTATTACTTAAACACTGATTAGAAGACCTGCTTGGTGACTGTATGAATTAAAATTATGTTTGATTGTTTGATAGCAGTTTGATTAACACCCTTTTCAGCTCTGATAAGAACTGACCAGGGTAAGAGTCAATACTTTAAAGGGATTTTTTTGGTGCATTATCTGAGTTTCAAGATGCTGTTTGACAGAAGCTGAGGGAAAGGGGAGAGCAATAAAGGGTGCTTTGACTACATGGGTCTGTCTTTTGCCAGATCTAAGAGAAGAAAGCATTACTGTGAAAGATGGACTGTAAGTATACTAAAATTAGCTGAATTTTTAAACAGCATGTTCTTGTCTTATTCTTTTCATGTCCAGGGTCAATGCTTTCAGTGCCAAGTGAATAACGCACTAGTCTTACATAGTAGGGTGAGGAGGAGATGGGGAAGGGAAAGGAGGAAATAACTTCATTTTACAATCATATTTTCACCCTGGGATTGATACAAAGGCCAATTAATGGAAGATGTTCTATTAGTTTGACAGGACATCTCATTGGGCCCTCTATCATCCTGGGATACAATGTTTTGTGAAATGCAGAATAGATATTCTGTGTATTCTGCTGAATTAGGGTTTATTTCTACTTAAACAGACCACAAACTAACCAGGCAGAATTGCAAATTCTACATTAAGAGAATGAATTTTTGTATTAGTGTCTCAGGAGTGGAAACAAGAAAGTAAACAAAGAAAGCCTGTATACACCTTAGCTAGCTCTGTGATCTATAAGAGGTAATATGTATTTTGAGATTGCTTTACAACTGATATGAACCAGGTGTACATATACACAGCTTATATTCTGAAGAAAAGCTAGACACTTACCTGGTCTGTCTTGGAAGGGAATTAAGGTCTGAATCTCTGATACTTGCTCCATAAGAAGACAAGAATCCCTTCCTCAGTGCTCTGTGTAAGGGCACAATCAAGCCAAATTTAGCATATTTGCAGATTTTCTCTGAGAATTGATAATTTTTAATGGTTGCTGTTGATTTAAAATTTTCAGTCACACTTTTTAAGTATGACTTGTCTATTATCAGGTTCAGAGAAAGGATACCAGTGACACTTACAGCAGTTCAACATTTATAGAAAATCAATGTGTATGTAGATCACATCACAATTGAATACTTAGGAAACAACAGTTCATGATTAATATAAAAAATGAAAGATTAGCTCTAGAACTGCTCATCTAAATTCAAAAGTAAAATGTTGTAAATAACCATTACAATGCATTGTTATGCATTTAGCAAAACTTCAACAATTATCTGTTTCATGAATTGGGCCTTGTCAGCATTTAGGACAAAAAGAAATGGAGAAAAAGAGACAGTGAGCAAGCACAATAGTGATTTGCCAGGAATTTTCCTTCATTGACAGGGGGATGAAAAATACAGATGAAATTATGAGCAAGTGTAATGATAACTTGTGATGCCATAAAATTACCTTCACTGCCTGGGCTGTTTTGAAGATCAAGATTTTGTACTGTCTGTCCAGGTTGTCCTGGTTGAAATATTCCAGCAAGTTATGTGACCAGTGTACTTCAAGTGATGTAGGCTGGAACACTAGGGACTTGATAATAAACTGTTCTGCAAAATTGCTTGATTGCTGTGGAAGCTGCTTTCTGAATTTAAAATGTCCTTTTCACTGCAAAGTTTGCACATTATAAAATAGTTTCACTTTTAGTGAATATATACAGAACCTCACCCTGAGGAGATCTTCCCAAGGGAAAGTAAGTTTTTTTCTAACATAGTACTTTGTATTAAATTAATCTGACTCTCAAGACCTGATCAAAAATGAATATGAACTAAGCAGAGAAAAGAGATTTTTCTAATGTATTTTAACGTTATATTCATTGGTTTTCATGTCTTTCTTGAAATTAAATTTACATATAAAAGAACTCTGTTCCTTTAGTAAATAGGAAACTGAGACATGTAAATATACAGCTTCATTTTCAATAGACCTGACCCAAAATCTCTCAGTTCAGAAAAAGAACAATTATTTCAGCTGAAAACCAGAAATGGAAGCTGGCTCTTGAACAGTGCATGTCTGATCTTTTGTAACATCCCTCCCACTTTTATCTCAGGTGTCTTTTATAGCAACTTAGGTCACAATTGACACAATTGCACCTGTCCCTCTGGCAATTGGCCCTTTCAGTTCAATTCAGCATTACTTTTTTAGAAAAGACACATTTTCTAGCCCTAACTCCACTTTATCTTCCATCTTACATATTTCGAAACTTCAGGAGCATAACTGATTTTTCAGCATATATGCATGCTATCTGATTTTAATGGTGGTGTTATCAAAGATGCCATGGTATATTTTACTGGAGATGTTAAAATTATTTTTTTCTTTTCTGGACCAAAAATAATTTTTGCTTTCTTATCAAGAGCTGACCAAATGATAATATGACTTCAAGTTGTTATGGAAACCAACATACCAGAAAATAAAGCTACTTTAGAGATTAAATTTTAAATTTTCAGGCTTATGATGTCTACATATGCCTTCATAATTTTAAACACTGGATGACATTCTCAGCTCAAAGAGTCAGTTGTCATTGAGGTCTAGAAACATAAAAATACAATATTTATCATTATCAATTGAAATAAAAAAGATAATGTTTTCTTTGTAAAAGCATATTTATACTCTCTGTGCCTCCTCTTAAAATGATATCTTAAGCAGGCATCATCAGTTCATAAACTGAAACCAACAGTAACTGTAGCAAAATATATAAGGAGAAATAAAAAACTTTTATTGCAAAAATCCCCAAAGACTTTATATGATCCCCAGATAATAAAATTTAATATATAAATAATAAAAAATACAGTTGTTCTCTTTCTTATCTGCCAGTGTTTGAAATCCATCTTACAAAGAACTTTAGGGAATATTGTCTTAGATGAACTGTAACAGTTTTTACAATCTTGTCTTTTTAGCTGAAATATATTTTGAACTGGCCCTCCAACCAACAGAAACTATCATGGAGAAGAAAAAATAAACAAAACAAAAAACCACAACAAAAATCAGATACTGGATGTTATGTCTGTTTTCTGTAACTCTAAGAGAGAAAAACTTTAAAGATAGACATTAGGATTAGGAAGATTTCCACAGGCATTTTTGGTTTGTTTAAGAACATAATTTACCAGGCTAATCACCTGGCTAATGTAAGGTGATATAGTTCAGTAACTCTCTATCTCTCCAGGGATTTGTATCAACAGAGTTACTGGACTAAAGACTCCATTTGAGGACAATTGAAAACAAAACAAAACAAAACAAAACAAAAAGAATAAAAAGGTTCCTCAGACGACAATGAAAATTTCCACACAGATCCTGAGGTTTGTGTCATGAATTAGCTCAGTGCAGCAATTTACACACATCATTTGAACTGGACTCAAAGACTTCCTATTTCTGCATTTTAACCAGGGAAAAAAAAAGCTAATTATACTTAGGGTTGCATCTGTGACTGTCTACCTGTGACCTGTTAAATTACATGGAAGGCTTTTTTTTATTATTATTTTTTTTTTTTTTAATTTGTGACCTGTTAAATTACGTGGAAGGCTTTTTTTTATTATTATTATTATTTTTTTTTAATATTGTGCAATACATTCAAAGCTTGTTGGCAGGAGGTGACAAGAGAGAAACCTCTTAGCAGAGTGATAACTAACAAAAACACAAGCTACTGTACTCCTTTGAACTTCTAAGCTCCATTGACTTGAGCATGGTTTCATGGAGATGAGCGACAAGAATATTGTGATTATTTGTCATATATATATGAAATACCCCACTTAACACTTGCTGTCTACAGGCTGAGTGTTTAAACTATACATTGAGCACAAGTAACTGAGACAAACACTTACAGAGTTTGATTTATCACATCCCCAAAATAATGTCCAAGATAGGTGAGATGAATAATGTCCTGAATAGCTTGCCATATTAAATGCCCAGACAATAACTAAAACGAGATGCACACAAATTTGCTGAGATGAATCCCACCCCAGGTAGGACAGAAATCACAGAATCACAGAATTGCCTAGACTGGAAAAAAAAAAAAAACCTTTAAGATCATCGAGTCCAACCATGAACCCAACACTGACAAGTCCCCGACTAACCAATGTCCCTCATCACTATGTCTACACAACTCTTCAATCCCTCCACAGATACAGACTCCACCACTGCCCTGGGCAACCCCTTCCAATGCCTGAGAACGCTTTCAGCAAAGAAATTCTTCCTCACATCCAATCTCAACTGCCCTTGGCACAACTTGAGGCCATTTCCTCTTGTCCCATCACTTGTTCTTTGGTTGAACAGACCCACCCCCACCTCTCTACACCCTCCTTTCAGGGAGTTGTAGAGAGCTATGACATCTCCTCTTTGCCTGCTCTTCTCCAGGCTAAACAATCCCAGTTCCTTCAGGTGTGAACTCATCACACTTGTGCTCTAGACCCTTCCCCAGCTCCATTGCCCTTCTCTGGACATGGTCCAGCACCAACCTGTCCTTGGAATCAGGGGCCCAAAACTGAACCCAGCACTCAAGGTGCAGCCTCACCAGTGCTGAGTACAGAGGTAATAAAAATTCCCTGGTCCTACTAAAATCCCAACTAACCTCAAGCAAGTGGAGACAACAGTCATCCCACAGTCTGTGAGCTGTGCAGAAAATTTATACTTTCACAGCAGCCAGGTCGCAAAAGCATATCTGGCAAACAAAACCACATAAGCATAGAGTTGGAGTCTTTAGAGTGCTTCAGGAATGGGGGTACATGAATTCAAATCAGTCAGAGGCAAGAGAGCATTTAGATAGATGATGTTCCCTGTCTCCTCCTGATTCCCGTGCTTGAACACATAGCTCAGTGCAGGAAGATTTACTGTCTCTCAGACCATGCTGTGTGCCAGGCTGAACACTAAGCAGTGGCATACACACTATCTAGTTTAAAGCCAGCAGGACTGCCTTTACACAGCAGTGCACTCTGCAGGGTAGGTGTACTCTGTGTCACTCCGTGCATTAATGTTCTTCAAGGAAACACGATCATCAGACTTCCCTGCAGAGGAGCAATCAAGCATACAACAGTCAAGGTGGGACCAAAAGGGAGAATACGTAAGATCTGCAGCTACTTCATTGGTTGAATCTGGTAGTACACCTCTTATCTATCCCACAGGAGGTAAACTAGCAATCTTTTGCTGGGCTATGAGGAAAAAAAACCAAAGTATTTTAGAACTGGAATTGTTTTTTAGGTTATCAGCAAAGCTACTCAGGTTTACAGTGTGGTGGAGCTTGAATCCTTCTTTACTTACTCCTATTCTGAAACTTAGTCTGAAGCACTGAGACTTTTCACAGGGTAAGATCTCTAGCATGATGCTAGTGTCCCACTGACTAAAACCATATAACTCCAGGCAGACCATCATCCTGCCAAAATTAGATTTCTACTTCTTCTTTCCCTGTCACAACTCTGTGTTTATATTTTTCTTCCCACAACATTTATCTCCTAACCTCATGGCCTATTCTGTCTTTTCCTTTTTAAGGTTTCACCTTCCTTCTCTTCATGGATAACTTTTATGCCCATCAAATGCAAAGACCAGGGATAGCCTTGAGGTGAGATAAGAGGTGAGGCTCTTTATTGAAAACACTGAATCCAACAAAAGATAAATTACCAAAATATGACAGATTCACCAATGTATTTAAGATGAATTCTGAACAATTATCAAGAGCCTTGCAATTAATTTCTTCCTGTCTCCACCTGTAACTTGTTAGCAATGCACCTGGTTCCAGCATTAGAGGGATATGGATTCATATTAGAGATTGTCACGCAGTTGTGTAGGCACATGAATTTTTCACACAAATGTTTCTATGGCTGGGTGATTATTTCAGCAGAAAGACTTCCTTCATCATTAATATATTAAATAGGCTGTAGACATTAGCAAAATCCTGCTTGACAGAGGAAAAAAAAAAAAAACTAGTACATGCTGCAGTCTGTTACATCTAAATGACAGTCATATAATAATTATTGCCATATAATAATATAGCTTAGATATGGTATCAGAAGCTTGACTGAAGTTATCACACTGTAGCTCCCATTGTTAGGGATAAAAATGAACTGAAGTAGGGACAGAGGAAGTGTCAGGCATGATTTTGAAGCCGCTTGCTGACCCTATAAAATTCTGGAGTATGGATTGTTTTCATTCTGGTTTTGCGCAGCACAGACCACGATCCATTCCCATGTGGTACCCCACTGTGAATAACAGGGTCAGAAAATCAAAGGCTGAGAAAAAGGACATGAGTTGGAGCTAAACAGTCAAAGGCATAGAGGTAGTGAAAGGGGGCAAGTGCGTCTTGTTCCTTAGACGTGGTAGAGGCAGTAAATAAATGGAGAGACTGTATATGTAAGTTGTTTCCATGTTACATTTGAGATATTTGTCATTTCTACACTCTGAACCCACTTTTCTTTCTCTTCTATTATTTTACAAATAAAAAATGATGAAGTACTGCAAGTACCAACCACTGTGTTAGCAATGTGTTGTATTCACATGTCAATGAGAAAATTGCTACCAGCTAAATAATGAATTAATTCTTTTCCTTATTACCTGATAAAAATCAAGACTGTTTGATCCATAATTCAAGGTCAGAATTGACAGTGCACTTCCAGAGGGCATAGTCATTGATCACTGGTGGATGTTTTTTGTAAACAAACCTTAGTAGATCAAGTCAATACTTCAGCCTTTTCACACACTAATGTTTTTTTGTCAGAATTAGAACCAAGTTGAAAAAAAGACTCCTTTCTATCTGGTTTTAAAAGAAAGTTGTTGGTTGTATTTTTCTGTATCTTTCCAGAACAAGACCAGAAGTTTAGCATGGTTGCATTGTTGTGAGTGTTTTTCTTTTTTCATGTACACAAAACCCAGCTTTGTCCTGTGTATATTTGCTTAATTTTGGAGAGTTGCATACCTGAACTCTCTACTTTAGACTCACCATATGGATGGACAACAGAGAAAACAGGGTAGAGCTAAGGTATGATTCAGCCCAACTCAAATCAGAGCAATTCTCTACAACTACCTGCCTTCACTGACAGGATAAAGAGCATGAGTTCTACAGCTGCTGTGTGGAACAGGGGATCTCTTAAAGATTGGTATTTCTGAATAAAGATCATATGGCTCCTTTCTACTGTCAAGAAAATTATCTGTTAACTGGAAAGTGAAGCCCTCAGCTGTCATTTGGTAGAACAGACTTAGTATAAAAGACAGCACCTGAGGTGGAGGATATGAATGAGTCTCAAGATTCTTATTTTAAAGCTGATTTCTCTCTAGCTTCAACTTCCCAAGTGCAACTCTTTTACATACAGGTTACGCTTTTTTCCCCATAGTTTTTGTAATTCAAGGAAGACTGGCTGCCTTTTTAATTTCAAAAAGACCCCTCAATTACATTTTAATTAAAATAAGGCTTTGTTTATATTTTAAAAGGAAGTTTGTTGTATTTATCTGGATACATAATAGTATAAAAAAGTCCTGACAGCTTACAGGACTTCTGTCACGACCAGACAAACTACCACCACAGTGTGTCAAATGCATTCTATTTTTGTGCTGACAAAGCACAGATTTCAGTTTCATCCACCTGCTCACATTGCACGTGGGAGTAGCTGGAACACAAATGTAACTTCTTATGCCTGTACTTATAACAAGACACAAGCTGGATGCCCTTCTGGTACGCTCCAATTAATTCCTGGCACTAGAGCTCAGACGTCACTGTCCCAGGCAGATGCAGTTAAAACTTGGCTTTTGTTATCTGTCAGCAACAGTAGTCACAGATTTACCAGATAGAACCACAGGGCTGAACTCCTCCTCCTCCTCCTCTCCTTTTATGTGACAGGGAAAGATCTATAATGCCTTATTATCACTGTGTTTCCATCTAAACAGACATTTGAACTGGAAAATACATGTTGTTTGGCAATTGGTACAAATCTGATGCTGAGCTTGTTTCTTGGTAATTAGTCTTAGTACAGTGGTTATTGAAATGTTCAGAATGTCATGAGTTGTGTTCATCCATCCTAAATGTTTCACAGATTTTTTGGCACAAGTATCATTTGATTAAGTATATGTTCAAAATTACTATTCTTCAAAAGGATTTCCATGAGAATGTCTAGAGTCTCAGTCTAAAGATTTCCATTGATTACTTGGATGGCAAAAAAAAAAGATATAAGGCAGAAGACATCAATGAGCAGCAAAAGAAAACATGTAAAACCTCCCAATGCAACAGATGAAAAACTTTTTGCCAGTTAATCATCTCAGTTATTAAATGAGTATTTATAAACAACACAAATCATTAAACATATATCAGGATCTGTTCAGAAAGGGATCAAATAAAATGAATCAATTTAAATATGAATGACATTCAAAATAAATGTTTTGACTAGTGAAGTCAATGCAGAATTGATTAGGCAGCGTGGTGTGTAGGGGTTGCAGCTCACTAGGTCTAGCTTCTGAGAAAAAATGTTTCTCATGCTACCAATACTTCTGTTATGTCAGTTTCACTCCAGTACGATGAAGTTGAATTTTTTCTTGTTTACAGTACTGTACTAAAAGAAGACCATGGCTTGACCTGATTCTGCACATATATACCATGCTCTGGAAACCTCTATTTAAAATGTGGACAAAGCAGTGTATGCATAAGTTAGAGGTGACAGAGGCAAAGCAACCATATTTATACTCTCTCACATACCTATATTTAAGGTGAATGAAAGCAAATCACATGACCAATTGCAGGATTTGACCTAAAGAATACAAAAGAATAATTTAAAAAAAAAAAGTTAAAATAATGTAAATCAAGACTACCAGCTGTGAGATAAAAATATGGAATACCTGCCTGGTTTTTTTTTTGGTTTTTTTTGGTTTTTTTGGGGGGGGGGTTTTGTTTTTGGTTTTTTTTTTTATAGGCTGTAAATGTGAGAAATTTCAGTGCACTGGCTACACTTTCTGGGAACGTACACACTGCTGTGTCATTACAGAAACATGATAGTAGGTGATTATGAGGCGAAAGGAGGGAACTGCAGGGAGGAAGGAAAGCTTTTTTCAAGAGAAGTATGTCTGAACTCAGGGGGAAGCTTACCTTTCTGGAGAAGGTGAACACAAAGCTAAAGTAAATTTTACTGGTGTAAGGTTAAAAAAAGTCATGAAGGCAATCTGAAGTTTCAAATGGTAGTTTCAGCAGTTGCTAATTACCAAATTTTAAACTAAATTCTAGTCTGGACACATGAAGAAGTTCCAGAAAGTAAAATGTGATCAGTAACAGGTTTATGGATGTTGTAATTGGGCTGAAGAGAATGAATGAACAGATCATGACTCCTCTGACTCACCATTGTGCAGACAGAGTCAAAAATGGTCTTTGGTGTGTGAAAAAAACCCTTCAGGTATTAGGTAAGGGCTGGGTATAGACAGACAGAGTGGGAAACAAGAGACTATGAGACAATAGATAGTAACCAGGATGAGGGTATAGTCCCAAGCTGGCAATTGTCTGCCCTTTCTAGATATGTTCTGTTTGACAAGATGGTAAAGCAACTTTACAAACAGTGCTGTACTCAGTGGTGAACAGAAGTAAATAGCTCTGACTTACTGCTGATATACACTGTATGAATTGCATTCACTTGTCCCTGCTGACCCTCACTAGGACACAAAGTACGCAGACTTAGCCTTTTTGTGGTTATCGAACAGATATATTTATCCACTATTTTTATCTATTCATTTCTACATCACTAATTTTAAGGAAGGATTTGAAGCAGGATAATGAAATTATTCTTCTATTTCCTCCTATTGTTGATTCCAGGAAGCTCCTCTTAAGCATGAGTGGGCAGCTGGGCTAGTTTTTCAGAAGAGGGTGGCATTTACTATGAATGACCAATATGAACAAGCTCTTTGGAAAATGTGATTACTTATTTTGCAGTTCTAAAAGTAAACACTTTTCAAAAATCTGTTCTGATTGTAAATGTCAAAAAGTTGTTAATTAATATGAGTGTTTTCTTTGTGGGGAAGAAGGAGAAATGCAGAAGTGTGTTTTCTATTAATATTCATAGGGCTGAATTTCACCCTAAAGAGCAAATAAGGATGGTTTTACTAAGTTTGATTGTTATTACTGTATTTCTGATTCTTAATAAAGCAATATACTTAGAAGAAATGGAAAAATAATTGGCTATATTTGATTGCTGTACCATCAATCATTCACCCACCCATGCATCCATCCATGCATTTAATGTGAGCCACTAAAATTTCCCTTGGAAGTAATAAACAAAAATACATCCTGCAATTAATTCAGGCATTGCAAGATGTCCACTTAATTTTGCTGGATATAATAAATCAATTCCATGCTTCATTCAGTACATTACAAGGAGCTAGCTGGAAAGAACTTCATCTGCTATTAACTCTCAATGCAAATGAAGATAATGCTTTTATGCTTCACATTGTCCTCTACTGTTAAACCTGAAAGTCAATGGGCTAGTGGAATAGCTGATTCCTTTTAAAATATAATAGCTATATTCAATTTGTCACATGCAATCAAAACCTAGTAAAAGCTCTGACTTCCAGCATTTTTTACTGTGTTTTACCTCATGTGAGAAAAACCTCCTGTCTCTCTTTCGGGCAAATCTCATTCTTTAAGTTCTCTCCAAGAAAAGACACAGTTCTTCAGGTAATAATTTATCTAGATACAAATTACATTAACATAGTTAACAAATTTAATTTTTATTTGTATGGGTGACTGCATTGACGTGGACTATCCATGGCTTCCTTTGGTTTCTTTTTAAGCTACATTTCCAGAGTTAGTAAAGGTGGCTTGGAACATTCAAGGGGACAAATTTTGTTTTTTTCATGGCACTTTGGATTCCATATTTTTCATTTTTATCCAGATTCACTGTTGACTGACAACAGTTTTCATGTTATGTCAATTCTTTTTGTTTTCAGACTTTTCAACATAGCAATGAGGAGCAGATAAAGAAAATAAGCTGGAGGGAGATAAACACCTTCAACATATAAAACATCTCAAGTTCATTGAAGAGAAAGTGACAATGTAACTAATTAAAAAAATCGTATATTCTCTGTGTTGCATAATGATTAAATTGAACATGAGGTTCAAACACTAAAGCCCTGCCTCATCCCTGGTTGCCTGACTAATAAGTCTACCGTTAAGATCCATTTCATCGTACCTCAACTATGTAAAATTTAAGCATGCAAATCTAACTTAGCCAAAAGCTCCCTGTGTACAACATGGAGAGGTAGAGACATCTTATTTTAGAAATTATTTAAGCTAGGATAAACAATTTTCTGGAGATTTTTATATTCTGCATTAGCCAAAGAAGTGTTTGGAGACTTTCTACCCTGCATATCTCTGCAAGCTTCTGATTCTTATTTTAAAGAGTCATTCACTATTTAAAGTGATTCCAACTCATTAGCCACAGAACTTGCTAGTGACTTACTGATGCCACAAAAATACTTCCTGCTGCTCTCTGACAAGAATATCAGACCTGTTGAGTAGGTCATATGTCATAGTCCTGTCTCCCTTACCACTTCACAGATGCTTGTGCTCCCAACACTTCTCCAAGAGAGGATTTCTAGTATCTTCTGAGTGCAGAAATACAAGGGGTCAGTCCATAAAAAACCAACAATTTTTGCTATAGTCAAGATGGTTCTCTCATCTTTCAAGCAGCTAACCCTGGAATCTAGAGTTCTACCTGAAATGCTAAAACTCCTTGTACAGCCTGCTTTGAGGTCAGCTGAATGCCTCCCTAGACTTCATTAACTGTATTGACTTGGTCTGTGTTGACCAAGTACTTAGATACCTCACTCCCATGTAAAAAAAACGCCTATAAGTGTCTTAATCCCGGTGCTGAATCCACACTCCAAATACTACTCACATCCTTCAAATCAAAAGAAAGAATTGCTAAAAAAATGCTCTTTGCTTGCTTTCTATTTTGCTTTCCCATCACTACCATATCAGTCATCACTTCATAACTTTAAATCTTGTCAAAAATATTTTAATATGGCAATTAGCTGACAGGACAAAACAATAACTATACATAAAAAAAACCCCAGTAACAGTAAACTACCAGATTTTTCTTGCATATTAATCATCAGTTGTATGGGTATAAGACAAACTGGGATGTGAATGCAATTTTGGGACACAAAATTGCTCGAACTTAAATGTCTAAAAGATAACTATTTAAGTTCCAACTAGTCTGTTGTAGACTCCCCTAGCAGCTAATTGAAGGGAACAGGTACCTCCAGAGAGCAGTTCATAATGCTGTAGTGGGTAATATCTTTCTCCACAGACTAAAGAATGAGCAGAGAATGCCTAGATATTTAAATTTAAATGCTTTAAATTTGTTGAGATTAATTCTAATCAAAATGTCAATGTCAATGCTTTTTATGGGAATAGTATTTTTTGCCCATTTAATTAGTGTGATATTGGAAAAGTTGTATGCTAAAAGTTGCTAAAGAAGTGCAATTTAATGTATTCACTATTAAAGCCAGGAAAGGAAATAGATACTAGAACGCGGGAAAAACTGTTAACATAATTTTTGAAGTATTGAATTGGCATATGACTATGTATGTCTTCATATTTGATTTATGCTTTAAATGCAACTGAACTTGACCAAAATGTACAAAACCCTCTACTTGATTTATTTCATGTTAGATGTTAAGTTTTCATACAGAATCACAGAATCACAGAATCACAGAATGTTGGGGTTTGGAAGGGACCTTGAAAGATCATCCAGTCCAATCCCCCTGCCAGAGTAGGAACCTAAATGAGATCACACAGGAAGGTGTCCAGACAGGTCTTGAATGTCTCCAGAGAAGGAGACTCCACAACCTCCCTGGGCAGCCTGTCCCAGGGCTCTGGCACCCTCACTGGAAAGAAGTTTCTTCTCAAGTTTAAGCAGAACCTCCTGTGCTCCAGCTCACACCCATTGCCCCTTGTCCTATCATTGGGCATCACTGAGAATAGCCTGGCTCCATGGTCATGACATTCGCCCTTATACCATCAGTAACAGAGCATGACTCAGCCCAGGGGACTTATTTTCAGATCTGGTATACGGTAAAACCTAGGTTTTCTGGAAACTTGTATGCAGGTAACTCTGCAAATCCGTCCGTGAACATGATCTGTGTTTATGTTTGTAAAAAAACCCCGAAAACAAGTGAATGTCACATGGTTTCTTGATGTGTCTCTGTGTGTGCATATACATACACAGGGTACCTATGTCTTTCACATCACCATAAAACATTAAGAAAGCATTGTATGTGAGAGTCTTTTTATTGATTGTGACATGGAGTGTAATGTTGTCTTCATCACAATCTTTGACTCTGCTAAAATCAGTAGCCAAAGTGTCATCATCTTCAGTGCAGTTGGGATTTTTTTCCACTGACTCAGGTTCTTACTGTTTACAAGTTCTGCATTACGATATCTAGAGACCTCTGCATGTGGGTATTATTCATAAATTTTTTCTGGACAGAGAAAAAGAAACATGAAGATTTGCAGAAGGTTTCTTTGAAGCTCAGCAGAACAATCAGAGCAATTCCAATAAATGGCTTGCCTAATGCTCTAAACAAATAAAGATGGACAAATCACAACTCTTGGACCAGTCAAATACAGGACATGAAATTTTACATCTAACTCCACATACGAGACAAACTACATATTGTGCACATCCTGTCTATTTCTGCAGTAGAAGTGCAACAGAACTGATTTGCAACAAAGATCCTAATTTCCAAGATTTTGAGGCAGAAATATTGAAGGCCTATGTAGAAAGTGCAAACATTAAGAGGAGAGTAGGCATTGGTCAGGAAGGCACTCTGAGTCTTCCTAGTCTTGCTCTTGTCTCCCTCGGCATTTTTGGTGCTTAGCTCAGTTTCTGTGCTGCAGTGTTGGGAGCAGGGTCTTTTGTCTCAGTGCTAGTTTTTGCTGCAGTCATAAGATGGGATTAAAGTAAAATTACTGTAAATGCAGTGGAGAAACAATGATGAATTGTCATCTGCATTTTTAAACATGACTGATTTTTTTCCCTCCTTCAGAAAAATGGGATTAGAAATTAATCCATATGGTTCAGTTGCTTAAATACAAGTGCATGCTACTGTCTCAGATCCCATAAATTAACAGATGTACTCCAAAAGTGCCTAGATCTTCCATAAGTCCTCTGTCATGTCTGTGAGCCCTTTCAGCATATTTTATATACCCTGAAGTTTATCAGATGTCCATAGTTTCCTGTGTTTACAGAATTTACTAGTATTGATAATGGAAAAAATAGCATCAAACACACATAAGAAACAATCCCATCTTTTTGTTCAAGTTCTGTATATTTCACTCAAACAGATAGAGCCGCTGAAATCTGTTGCCTGACCTAATATGCAAATAATGTCTTGGATGATTAAGGGCTATTGGGACTTCTCCCAGTGTGAATAGTCATGCACAGCCTTCAAACAAGAGGTCCTGGTTATTAAATATGATCAAAAAGTTGTATAAGCAACTCGGAAATGTTTTGTGTTACCTTTAGGGAAAGTGTTGGAAAAGTAGGTCAACCAAGCAAATCAGCCAGGGGAGAGAGGAAAGTGTAGCTGTTATCAACATAGACAAGCTTTGGAGCTTGTTGCAAGGTAGGACACTCAAGTCTTTGAAGTGTTTATAACTGTTTATGTTTTTCAGTTTTTAAATAGACAGATGGAATGGGCCTGATTTTCAGGAGGCATAAACCGTATCCCTCTGATTTAATATAGTTTACACCAGCTTTGACCTCCAGGGCATGTGAAAAGTGTAAGCATAGTAGATTTGTCTGTGGGTAGCAGAGTGGTCCACTCGGCAGCAGACAGGACTGACTGACAGGTGACCTGTTTCTCTTTCACTGACTTGCTGAGAGGGTTAGTCCCTGGGGCAGGCAAAATAGACAGCTGTGTGCCACAATAGGCAGTAGAGGGGAGAAAAGAATAAGACTTTCCTGTGTGTTTTGCCTCAAGGAGATCCTTGGAAAAAAAGACAGTCTTGTGACACTGTGAACAAGTGATATGATGACAGCTATAGCCCTTTCCAAAATCACTAGTTACCCTTTCTCCCTCAGCCATGACATATCTGCCATATCCTTGACTTATCCCCCAGTACAGACCCAGGTTAGATCCAGGCTGTTATTTCTCTGTCAGCAAAATTTAGATTGAGACGATCTGCATCAGTTTTACCTAGACTAGAGCTGGAAGCTGTGCTGCCTACCACAGACCTTCTTCAGGTTGCTCAACCTTTCTGCAAATCTAGCTATTTTTACTCAGCAACTGAATCTTGTACTTGAATGCCCAACTAGAATAATCTATTTCTTGATTTGGTCTTTCCACAATTGTAATGTAAGGGAGTTATACCTACCAGTTTTACAAAGTGCTTTGAAATCTACATAAGACAGTTTGCCACAGGTATAGAAATCTCAAATTAAGGATTTAAATACCAAGCTCAGAAATTTTGGGGAGTCCTACTACAATAATTTCCCATTAAACTTTTATATTTTAGTGAAAGTGCACTTCCCCGCCCCCCCCCCTGCTCCCCACCCCCAGGAAAGTGATCGCAGTTTTTCAGTGATCTCTGCTGCCTGTGGGGTCAAAAACATGTGACCAAGTAATATCAAGTTTTTAGGCCAATATTAACATTACAGTGGTGTACAGAAGTGACAAAGAAGTCAAATTAGCTGATGAAAGCCTGTGGTTAATATGTTACCTGGATCTCACACCATCAGTCAGTTGGACAGATATAAGTTGTATTCATTGACATTTCCAAATGCTTATCAGAAATACTGTCCTTAAGTGTGCTCTGTCTAGTTTGTAAGCAACTCAAGTTTAGTGCTACATATACTGACAGACCATCAGATTTGGCTTTTCCAGTTCCAAAGACAAGACAGGACAAGGTCCACAGCAACCTGCTCCCACTGACCCTGCCTTAAACAAGGCTGATTTTTAGTTGGACTGGATGACCTACAGTAGTCTCTTCCAGCCTCAACTAGTCCTTGATTCTGTGAAAATCAATCTTGCATCTGTTTACGCTCTAGGAAATTATATTCTTTTATTATGTAAATAAAACTATTTTTTTGGCTGAAAGTAAGGAAAAAAAAAAAAAGTAATGACCTCTGCATCATAATTGTTTTGCCAATAACTATCTTTGAAGATAGGAGATGTTGATGAAGCAGGTGTTGGATCTGTAAAAATTTAGTTCAAGGTTTTTTGAAAGTTGACATGGTCAGCAGTAGGGGTTGTTTCTTGAAGGAACATATTTTTATAATATTTCCCCTTGTCTTTCTCCCAGTAAAAAACTTTTTTCAAGGCTGCATCACTGGACAACTGTGTTTTCCAAAGCTGGGCTCATAGAACAAGATGAAATCAGACATGGTTAACGTTGTGGTCTAACCTGGCAGGTTGCCACCTGGCTCTCTTACTCCCCTCCCTTCCCCACGGAATGAAGAGAGAATGGAGAGGTAAGGGTAAGGAGATCCAAAGGCTGAGATTAAAAAAAACCCAAACCAACCAACCAACCAACCAACTAACCCCAAAACAAACTAGCTATATCTATAACAACAGTAGTAGTAGTAGTAGTAGTAGTAGTAGTAGTAGTAGTAGTAATGATAGAATATACAAACAAGTGATGCACAATGAATTGCTCAACACCCATGGGCCCAGCTTGTTCCCAGCTAGTGATCCCAGAGGAGGAGAAAGATCCCAGTACTGCAGTCCCTGAAGAGCAAAAGCTTTGTTTTCTGTCCAACTCTCATTTATCTTCTGAACATGATGTTATATGATATGGAATATCTCATTGGGCAATACAAGTCCATTGCTTTTGCTATGCTCCTACCCAGGACTTGCTCAAGTCCTTCTAGCTAGTTACAAACTATCAAAACATGAGAATTTCACAAATACAGGCTGGGTGATGAATGGC
>NW_010321430.1:0-456 GCF_000700745.2 Antrostomus carolinensis
CTCCACCATGGACCTCCATGTGCTGCAGGGGAACAGCCTACCTCACCATGGTCTTCATGGTAGGCTGCAGGGGAATCTCTGTTCCAGCATCTGAAGCACCTCCTCCCCCTCCTTCTTCACTGACCTTGGTGTCTGCAGAGTCGTTGCTCTCACTTCTTCTCACTCCATATTCTGGCTGCAGTTGCAACCAAGTTGCACAGGTTTGTTTGTTCAGTGGGGGTTTGTTTTGGTTTGTTTTTTTGGTGTTTTGCTTTTTTTTTTCCTTTCTTTCTCCCTTCTTAACTATATTATCACAGAGGTGCTACCACTGTCACTGACAGATGCAGCCTTGGCCAGTGGTGGGTCCATCTTGGAGGTCGCTGGCATTGGCTCTGTTGGACACAGTGTCAGCTTCTGGTGTCTTCTCACAGAAGCTGCCCCTGTAGCCCCCCTTGCTACCAAAACCTTGCCATGCAA
>NW_010321431.1:0-3217 GCF_000700745.2 Antrostomus carolinensis
TAAAGGTCTTTTCCAACCAAAACCATTCAATGATTCTCTGATTCTCACTGTTTATCATTTTTCCACCAAGTTTATGATGTGCCAAATCACAGAATCCCTGACTGGTTTGGGTTGGGAAGGGACCTTAAAGCTCATCTAGTTCCAACCCCCCTGCCAGCAGCAGGGACACCTTCCACTAGACCAGGTTGCTCAAAGCCTCATCCAACCTGGCCACAAACACTTCCAGGGAGGGGGCAATTCTGTGATTCTCTGATTCTGTTTTCTTGAGCTGCTCGTTCCAGCCTGGACATCTCTCTTGCTCTCCCTCTTTTCCAAACTGAAGATCTCATTCTTTCTCGTGGAAATTCACTTTGAACCTGCCTTAGACCTCAATGCCAGTTTGCTCCAACATCCCTTTGTGCCTTACTGGTTGTGTGGACACCTGAGCTGGTTCTGGGGAAGCCTCCTGCTCCTCCCTGTCAGACTTTCAGCCTTGATGTTCTCTGGGAACGGCCTGTCACTGTGCATGTCACTCAAGCCAGGCTCTGGAGAACTTTCACCGGGGTTTGTGCATGTCCTGGGTCTCCTGCTTTCAAAATCTTCTGGCTCTCCAGCAAGTTAATTGATGTTGGGGAAGATTTCCAAGCTTCTTCTTCCAGAGGCTTCTGGACTGTATGGATCAGCTGAATGCAGACAGCACTTGGGAATCTACAGAAGGGTCTTCTCCTCTGCCAGAGAAACACGAAGAGCATCAGGAAGCTCGTGGAGGAGGATGGTGTGTGGATGGAGAAGGGAAGGGAAGCTTGCAGATGTTCTGTGATCACTCTAAAGTTTCCTGTGGAGAGACCAGACAGCATGGAGCCTCGCTTGCTCAGGTTGCCAGAGCTTTTCTGTAGACTCAGCATCGTGGTCTTCCTGGAGAGGCCTGTCTGGGGTTCCAGGAGGAGTTGAGAGCTCTGACCCACAGACAGAGAGGACACTGCTAATGTCACACCTCACAGCGAGGGGCTGTGGTGATGTTCTGACAACTGAGTCCTTTAATCCTGGTCTCTTGCTGCTTCTGTAAAACCTGCGATGTTCTCTTGGTGAAATCCAGTGATTTGGAGGCTGCCAAAGCAAAGCTGATGCGCTTGGGTTGGTCTGGACGTGGTCTTTCCTGCTCCATCCGTGGAAGCAATGGCTCTGGCAAGGGAGGAGCCCTTTAGATACAGGGTGGCTGTTATTGCTCTGTGAATGTCTTCATGTTTCAAATACTCAGAATGGCCTGGATTGGAAAAGCCCTTTAAACTCATGGAGTCCAACCATGAACCCAACACTGACCAGTCCCCTATGACTAACCCATGTCCCTCAGCACTGTGTCTACACGACTCTTCAGTCCCTCCAGGGATGGGGACTCCACCACTGCCCTGGGCAACCCCTTCCAATGCCTCAGAACCCTTGCAGCAAAGAAATTCTTCCTCACATCCCATCTCAACTGCCCTGGCCACAACTTCAGCCCATTTCCTCTTGTCCTGTCCCTTGGGCCTTGGTTGAACAGACCCACCCCCACCTCTCTCCACCCTCCTCCAAGGGACTTGCACAGAGCCACAAGGTCTCCCCTCAGCCTCCTTTTCTCCAGGCTCAACACCCCCAGTTCCCTCAGCCACAAGGGAACTCAGCACACTTGTGCTCCAGACCCTTCCCCAGCTCTGTTCCCTTCTCTGGACACGCTCCAGCACCTCCATGTCCTTCTTGGACTCAGGGGACTCTTGCTGGGGGTTTGTATTTTTATCTTGTGGTTTATTCCAGTTTGTGTCTGTTGTGTTTCACCAACCTAAAGAAGTGGTGGAAAAACTGACGGCTCCCAAGCCAGTGAAACACAAACCAGTTCAGTACGTGTTAGTCTCTGTGCAGAATTCAAGCAGGGATGGTGGTGGGATGATGAGGTGCCTCTCCAGAGCTGTGCTCCTTCTCACAATTCTGATGGTTATCTGCAGCTCCCTCTCTAAGAAGATACTTTTAAGAAGCTGGAATGGAAGAAGTCTTGTCTTTTGGGGCTTAAAAAAGACCCACAGAGGAGTGAAAGCAGCTTCTCTTGAGGACAGAAGGGAGGGAGGTACTGTGAACTGTGAGCCAACGCTGGCGCCTTGGCCCGTGGAGAAGTGTTAATCCAGGCTGAGCAACAAGGTGCTGAACTGAGTTGTGCTGTCCCAGTTCCCTTGGGGATCTCGGAGTGAGAAAGGCCACTACTTCCACCACCTGCCTGTCAGCAGATTGCAAAGCCCCCGTTCTTAGTGCCTCTCTAGCTCGCGGGGCTGTGTAAATATTAGGCTGTCCTTGTCGGATTAGATTTCCTCTTAATGACTTCCAGCGTTCTGACAAGCTGTGCTTTCTTCCTTGGCAGCCCCGGTGCTGAGCTGAGCTGTCTGACTTTGTTTTCAGAACCCCTGAGGGGGAAAAAAAACCCGGTGGCCTGCAGTCAAAGGCCAAGCTGAAATGTTTGTTTTCTGGTTTTATCATCCAGGAAGCTCCTTTCAAGCTCTGCTTGAGGCTGTCAGAGCGACCTTGCTCTGGTACGCGGCCGTCGCCTGAAGCGAATCTACCCTGTGCTGGGTGCAGGTGTTGGAGGAGGCAGCAAGAACCTGTCCTGGTTTTTAGGTGGAACAGAGCTGGGTTTCTTTTTCAGTCACTGGAATAGTGCTGAATTTTGCTTTTCAGGCTGGGAGTTGGTATGAGAGAGACACTGAGAACATCCCAGTGTTTGTATTTGTGTCGCTGGAAGTTGAAGGACTTTGTGTTTTGTTAGTCTAGAAGGTTTAAGGGGGTGAGGAATATTGCCATGGATCAGCTCCATGGGCATTGGGCTCTGCCAAGGGGCTGTTCCATCTCCTGTCCCCCATGGGCAGGAGATCCATGAGGGGCTCTTCCTCTCTTGCTCTCTCTGGCTTTGGCTCGGGCTCTGGCTCTCCCGGGATTGTGGTTTCGGGTCGGGATTGTGGCTCCTCCAGGATCGGGCCAGACTCGGTCAGCGGGTGGTGAGCAATGGCACTGGGTGTCACTCTTTATTATATTTTATTACTGTTATCATTATCACTACTATTTTAATATTAATATTATTTTAAATTTTATTTCTATTATTAAACTGTTCTTCTCTCACCCTATGAGCCTCTTCCCCTTGCTCCCCAGTCCTCTCCCCTATGCCCTGGGGGTGTGGGGGAAGTGAGTGAATGGCTGTATTGACTGCCAGGCAAGGGCCCCT
>NW_010321431.1:3383-4610 GCF_000700745.2 Antrostomus carolinensis
CTCAGTGAAACTGTCACAGAGCTGCTTAAATCTTCCTTTCCTGCAAGAGTGAGACAAAGTCCCCTGCACATGGAGACCTTGTCTTGCTCTGGTCCCTTCAGATGCACAGCTCGGAGCATCCTCTGGGCCGCAGAACCATATCCAGCTCCTCTGCTTCTCCATCATCATGAACCTGTGCTCACTTCCTTTCTTCTCAGTGCCACCGCGCTGCCTTTGGCTCAGCAACCCACAGCAGGTCCCCAACCATCTGGGGCTGAGGGATTCTTATCAGCAAGAGCACGTGTGGGGACTGGTCAGAGGAGTCCCTCGGGTCAGTTCTTCTCTCCACCCCCTGTATCACTTCTTCTCCCCTCCTCTGGATTAATTTGTACTCACTTTTGCCACCCCAGTCTGAAACAGAAAAGCAGCTGACAAATTCTTATGTGGTGACTCGATTTCTGCAGAACCTTCTTGCCTGTGGTGCCCTGGGACATGTTTCTAGCAGTCATGGAAGGAAGGAAGGAAGGAAGCCACTCTTCCTGCTGGCAGCAGCTTGTGGCATCAGTGGAAGTGCTGCTTCTTGGCACTTGCTGCCCATCATACCTGAGGTTCCTTGCTAAGTCCCTGCACCAGGAGAGAGCAGCAGATCTCAGTGTCCCCAGCCCAGTGTCATTGTCACTGGGGTGTGGAGAGCTGTGCTCAGCTGTGACCCTCAGCTGGTGTAGGGCTCCATGCTCCCGAGCAGCTTTCACACGTGCAACTCTCCATCCTCTGGACAAAAGCTCTGCAAAGAAAAGGTGAAGCAAGAAACAGCAAAGCTGCTGAGTCTGCTGCTCCTCAGTGAGCTGTCTCTGGCTTGAGATGTGGTAGTTCTTGGTTCTGGAAGGTGAGCAAGACTTTCTTCCCACATCAGACTTGATGTTTTGTGCCGTTAGCAGTTCTGTCAGCCCCATGAAATGGAACAAATTGATGTTTGCCTACAGGGGGAAAAATTTCAGGCTTGTTACTCACACTGACAGTCTCAGCGTGAGTTACCTCTCCTCATCCTCAGGGCTTCAGCTCTGGCAGCAATCCATCTTGGAGAGACACAACAGGCTGGCTCATCAACTCATCGGTACTAGAAGACAATGATGTGTAGAGCCAAGTGACAGGAGAAACTGTTGGTGACGTGGATAGTGGGACCGAGTGCACCCTCAGCAAGTTTGCTGATAGCACTAAGCTGTGTGGTTGGGTCACACGCTGGAGGGA
>NW_010321432.1:0-27758 GCF_000700745.2 Antrostomus carolinensis
CATTCTATGATTCTATGATTCTATGAATTTCTAAACATCATTCAGATTGTAACCGTTCAGATGATTGTCACATGAAGGACTGGTTTTTGCTAAGGCAAATTCCACTTCTTTACCAGCTAGAAAAATACGTTTCTTAGGCTGTCTTTACTTTAATGCACTCGCTGTTAACTCTTCAGAGGTGTCCAGTCAATGTTCAATGCAATTCAGCCTGCCTGTACCCTGAAGTCATGTAAACCAGCACTTACATTTAATTGATGTTCTTTTGTATTCTTGCTGATACCATATTTTTCTTACATGATTGGCAATCTATTTTTGACTAGTTGTGGTTATGGTAGATAAGTAAATCTCAGAAATCCTCTACTAGATACTTAAACAGGAGGAACAGAAAAATCAACTTGGGCCAAATGTACCAGAGGTTATAAATCCCTCATGGAAATGAAGGTCAGCAAGACTTCATTCATTGAGTCTAATCCTTAATTTCACAAGGCCTTCCTTGAGGGAATAAATTTCAGCACTGTATTTTATCTTTTTTTTCTAATTACTATTATAACACAAAACGCAGAACTGTCATGAATCATCTTATTCATTGACTTGTGTCTGGCAGAGAAGAGTACCAGCTGCTTCAGAAGAAGGGACAAGAAATCCGAACAATAGAATAACTTGTCTAGTTTGTACTTTTGAGCCCATATTTTGAAATCATATATAACGTTTCCAATTTTTTTTCTCCAAGTCCTTCCAAACTCTTGGTATCCATGGTATTTTGTCACTGGGTTCCAGTGATGCACTATTGCTGTCAATAACATCTCCATTCATCAGGCTTAGGAGAGCTACCTTTTAGCCTCACTGAATGCCCCTTTGGTGGTATGTGTAGGAAAACTCTGAGACAGGAAAAAAAAATACCTTCTTTACAATTTTTAGCACTATGGCCTCTTAATTCATGTATTTTCTAAAGGAAACAGCCTCAATCTTTGAAATCTCTCATTCTGAAAGCCTTTTTGCCTCTACTCACTAGTGACCTTCAGATAAACAAAAGCTGGTGAATTTTCAGATAGGTACTGTAGGTTTGTTCTTGCTCTAGGCTGATAACATTTCAGATCCAACAAGTAATTACAGAAAGGAGGGAGAAAAGACTTCTTCTGTTTATTTACTTTTAATTTAACCAGGAATTGGTATGACATAGCAAAGAAATTGAGGAAAACAAAGTAACTTTTTTCCCTGGGAAAAGGAATTCGAAAGAGCAGAATGAAGTCTTCTCTGATGAACAAGAAGAATTGATCAGCAAAGCAGTTTTGTTATTTGAAAGGAAAAATTGCTGAACATAGGAAAAATTCAACTAAAAGCACAGGACAGTGGTTTCCAGTTCCAGAGGTATTTTATGAAAAGAGGTGCAGACAGAGATGAGTTGGGAGAGGCAAAGGGAAAGAAAAGACAGTGGCATAGCTCCCTCAAACGATGGGCAACAGTGGTCCTGGAGCCATGCTGGAAGGGAAGGACGGGGACAAGATGCAGTGAGGACACCACTATAGTAGTGGGAAAGCACCATACAATGTGCATAGGTCCAAAATCAGGTCCTATTATTATCTTGGCCCTTCTGCTATCATTTTCTTCAATGCAAAATGTGTAGATGTGGCATTGATATAGCATTGTTTTGCTATTGCATTGCCTTAAACTCACTATGCGAAGGCAAACTCTCAGAGGCTACAGCAGTCAGCTTCTGAGAGTCACATCAAGGAAAAGAAGGAAAAAAACTTGGAAGAAGATCTGGAAGATTTGAAACAGTGATGCTGGCATTTTTTTTGAGCTGTGTCCCAGGGTACCCACTGAAACATGTGCACTGCTAGGGAAACAGACACTATTCCAATGAGAAAATATCACTGGAGGGATCAGAGATGCAGGAACAGTGTTGAAAAGTTATGCTCCATAGATGCAAAGACAGGCACTAGCATCAAATGTCAGCAGTGGAGAGATTGTACATGTGTGAAGAAGAGACAAAGTCATGGCAGATGCAATTTTGGCATAATAAAACTGAAATGAGTAAGACCAGAATAAACCAGTGAAATCGAGAAGTGACCCATTACTGTTTACAGTTAGAAAGGAGGGACAAAAGGTACTTCTCCTTGGGGTGTTTGGCAGTGTGGGGGGGTTTGAGGTGTTATTCTGTGCAGTCAGTTGCAAGACTGGCACCAAGGGGCTTTGTCCATTGGGGGTTAAGTCTGTGTAGTCATTCATCAGGAAAAATTATTATAGTTATTTTCTCTTCTCCTCTCAACACATTTTTTTTTAATTGGTTACGCATTGCCTTAATTTGTGTGAGACTCAGGGCTTTCCCTTTGCAGCCCTTCATGTGCAATGCTGTAGTCAGGTTCTCCCATTGACACATCCCACCTACACACCCCCAGTTGCTGCGACAGTACCTCCACCCCTTGTTTTCCAGCATTTGAATTGCCTTTCCTTCCACTCATAGAAACATAGAATTATAGAAAGGTTTGGGTTGGAAGAGACCTTAAAAATCATCCCAGTTACAACCCCCCTGCCATCAGCAGGGACACCTTCCACTAGACCAGGTTGCTCAAAGCCTCATCCAACCTGGCCTTCAACTCTTCCAGGGAGGGGGCAGCCATAGCTTCTCTGGGCAACCTGTTCCTGTGTCTCACCACCCTCACAGTGAATTTCTTCCTCAGATCTCATCTCAGTGTCCACTCTTCCAGTTTAAAGCCATCACCCCTTGTTCTGTCACTCCCTGCCCTTGTCAAAAGTCCCTCCCCAGCCTTCCTGGAGCCCCTTCAGGTACTGGGAGACCACTATAAGATCGCCCCGAAGCCTTCTCTTCTCCAGGCTGAACAGCCCCAACTTTCTCAGCCTCTCCTCATAGGAGAGGTGGTCCAGCACTTCCAGCACTCACCTTTTGCCACTCCTTAGATCCTAAATTTTGGTTTATAACCCTGTGCAGGGGATTAAATAGAGCTTAGCAGATAGTACTAGTAAAAATTAGTCTTTTAGATAGCCATTAAGTATTTCCCCATAAGGTACATGCACAAAGCTTAACAGCTCTGCAATGTCTCTGACAGATCGGTGAGTGCTCCAGTCAGCTATGTTAGTGCAACAGGCAAGAAAAATCAATGGGGTGGATTGAGAAGGTCCAGAGAATACTAAAAATACTTTGGAAAAGGTATTCAGGGAACACTTCCAGTCCAGGATACACTGGAAAATACATCCAGAAGGGAATGCTTATCTAGGGCCACACCTGTCACTTCTCTTCCTGGCTGACCATTGGGGAAATTTTCCCCTTCTTTTTTCTCTCAATTGTTTTCCCTTTCCATTAGAACTGATGTATATCACCAACTACGGACCACACAAAAAAATCTTTTTGCATCTTTGTTTCATCATCCTATGTGAAACTACATCCTGATGGAGGCAATCTATCCATTCATGGTTTATTAGCCTCTCAAGAAATCTTTAAAATGTTTTTCTGTATTCAATGTGTGAATTCCCCTAAAAACAGAAGACAGCAAACATTGTCCCTTAGCTTTAACACTGTTTAAAACAATTACATGGCAGTAAGCTACAGGTTACAATTAAATTTGAGCTCATCTTTAGATTGAGGTGTATTGCATTTTCTGTGTGAAAAAGAGTGAAATAAATATTCACTTAACTCTCAAAACTTTTGTGAAATTTCATCTGTTTAGAAGATCATGTCAACATTCAAATCTAGTTGGGGAAAATCTCAGGATCAAGTCACCTGTTTTGGTCAGATGGCTAATGGTAGTTAGATCTTTATAAAACCCCTGGTAACCAGCTTCCAACAACTTTTGAAAAGTTGGTAATTATCTTAAACAATTCCTGACACTTAAATTGCTTACTAATATAACCGCATATTAGAGAGACATGGCAAATTCACAGTCAATGTGCTGTACAAATATTTGTTAATTAATCCTCACAAAATATCCCCCAAAGACACATTATTGACTCTATTACTTCTACTGACTTTTTCTGTTGAATCTGTGGCAGCAGTTCAGGTCTTCCAGAGTCACACCTACACTTCTAGGCTCACATTCAGTCTTCTTACATTTCTAGCCAAGTTTAACCCTGGGATGATCCCATAGTTTTGAGTTGTTTTGAAGCTGATGATACAGTTAGCTGTTCAGTGTGACTTGAACTGGTTTCTAAATTATATAGATTTACTGGCTGATAGGGACCAATCTCAGATGAAGACTTTTTGCCTCAAAGACACGTAGATTTAGCCATCTGACACATAGGCCAAATCTCACTCAACCTATGAGCTCTTTATCTTTTTCTTTTTTTTTTAAAAAAGACTTTGCAGCACCTGTCTACCCTGAGAAAAATTCACAGCTCTCAGAAAAGAACCAGACCTAAGTGTGAGGTCCTTAATTTGCTCTCTCATAATTTTAAAGCAATTAAAATAAAATATAACAATTGAACATCATTGAAATAATGGACTGATCTACCAGTTGGGCAAGAGGGAAACATGCTGCAAACATCTCAGTTCAATTACTCACTGCTTATTTTTTGTATATTAATTAAGTAATTTAGAAGCAAGTACCAAGACAAAAACAAAGGAAAACAAATCAGATGATCTCATAGTCCCACAAGCTCTTGCTCTTGCCTCATCTCCAGGGCATCTTGGCTGACCCTTCACAACAGCTTGCTCTTCCTCTCCATGTTTTTATGTCTTCCTTCTGTTACATCCAAAAGGAAAGGAGAGAAAAAGCTGCCTGACCAGCATTAAAAATCCCATCTTTGCTGCTTTGAAGGATGGGATTAATTTGACCAGATGGAAATGTCTATAAGAGAGAGACCTACATCTCAGCTAGTCACCTAAACTCTATCTGGTAAATGGAGAGAAACTGGCACTTTCAGGACACAATTAATCTCATCCCCATGTAGGTATTTAAACTAGGTCATATGAATCATGCTTCAGAAGAGACAATTCCTCTTTACTGACACTAAAGGGAGCCTGAAATCACTAGATATAGATGTTTACATCGTTTATGTCTAAAGTTAAGTGAGCTGAATGTCACCCGAGTTCTTTAGATTGCTTTCTTTCTTTAGAGGCAAAATACCTTATATTCACTTTCTGGCTACACCCATGGCTAGAAACCAGCATGTGGCCTTCATTTCCCCATTTTTAAGAACTCAAGCACTACAAGAGATGTATGAATGTATCACGTGATTCACTACAAAAGCAGGTTTTCATAAGAAATTAATAACATCCCAAAAGCACACGGGAAGAAGAGTGTATGAAAGTACTGATCAGCACTCCAACACCTTCTCAGCAAGAATTCAGGTTCTTGTCTTCATGGGTTATCTATTAGAAATGAAATATCTTTCAAAATATTAACATTCTCCTTTTCTAAAGGAACTATGTAGTGTGACTTAATTTCTAATAAAATGATGTTTCATATAATGGCTAGTTTTTAAGTTGCTATCATAGCCCTAATTATCTAAGGATCTAAGTGAGACCAAAGGGCATTGTGTACCCAGAAGTACATCCATTGTTTTTCAGTCACTGGAGATGGTCCAATAAAAGAAACCTTCTCTTCCACACAAGTTTTGTTTCACTCATAATTTATTCACTTTTCCATTTTAACCAGGAGATCTCTGTAGCAATAAAGCAACAATAAAGTCCTAACTCTGGGAATAAAGAAAGCACATCCTTCCTTGTGGGCACTTTCCAGAGAGCTCTTCTGTTAAGCAGATGCTAATCCTGCTAGATATGGGTCAGAATGTGAACTCCCAGTGCAGCAATGAGGCTAAAGGAGCCAGCGTAACCCTGGACATGCACTCGGTATCCTTAGTGGAGCCAGGACATTTATTACTTCTGCACGGGGTTGCAACTGCTCTGAGGTTGTGTCCAGCTGTGGCATGAACAGATCAGGAGGCCTGCTGAGAAGCTGGAGAGAGCTCAAGGAGAAGTTATCAAGCACTGGTAATCATGCTTTGCAGTAAGAGATGCCAGGAGCTCAGTTTATTTCCTTAATCAAAGAGATGATTAGGTGATGCCTTTGCCACAGCATAGAGCTACTCACGGGGACACAACCCTTTGCAGTGGGCTCCTCAGTCCAATGGATTAAGATGTAGCAAAACATTGAAAGTGACCCAAAAGCTGGAAACTGAGACTAGATTAATTCAGATTAGTAATATGGCACACACCTCCAAGAGACTAATTAACCCCTGGAATTACACATTTGTAAAGGCTGTGAGAGGTTCTTCCTCATCAGAAATTATTCAACAGAAACAGTGTTTTTCTAAAAGGTATGGCAGGTGTCAAGAGATGTATCCTTCCTCCAACAATTCATGGTAGATTTACAGTCTGCACTGACAGAGTAGATTAATTATGATTGTTCTGTCTAACTTGAAAACTTGGCCACTTATTTTTGTTTGCAAATTAAAACTGAAGTTTTGAAAACAAATCTGGAGCAGGCTTAAAATCCTGTCCAAAATATTTGCAAATATGTGTGAAGTATCTAGGATTTTTTCTTCATCTGTCCTGCAACTTGGATAAAAACGTTTGAGTTTTACTTCTCCAGTCAATCCTCCTTTTCTAAGGTTTTAATAACCCTCTGTGCTATCAAAGGCAGGCAAGCCTTTCCAATTACTTCTCTGCAGAGATTCCTATTTGAAATTTGAGAGGTTTATCTCTTTGGTCAAAGTGAGACTAAAACAAAAAAATTTGCTGCCCAGGTTTCTTTGATTTGTTTTTATGGGATTTGGATTTTATTTTACTTGTCTTTCCAGAAGAAGTCTGGAAGTTACTCAGTTATCAGGAGATTTTATAGTACTTCAAACAGTCAGATCTGTCTGGATATACAAAGGGAAAAAACAGTCACCTCCTCTGAGAAAACAGTGATGGTTATGTTTTTAATAATAGGCTTTTAATTCTATAACTTCTGTATTAGTCATTAATTGGTAGCTATCACTCATTATTTTGGCCTGGGGACACAGGTGGAATGCAGACTGCCTGAATGTGTTCCAAAGTTCATTTCTTTCATGTGTGTCCACAACAGAAAAAAATATTAATTCTTCTTTTGGAATCTTCTTTTGCATCTTTATTTCCAAAAGACACTTTCCTTGTCTCTCACTCTCTGTAAGGAAATCATAGAAGGAAGGGGGTGGGAGCTTCCCCCTCTAAAAACAGGTACAAACATTTCATACATTCATCCTATGCCAAAACCATGGGGGCTTGGACAGGAACAAAACATCTCAGCACATCCAAATATATATACAACCAGTAGCAGTAAGAGAGGACACACCTATGAACACTAGTCCTGGAAAATTCAATGCTCCACTCAACCACAGACACAGATTATCTTTATCCAGCTTAGTGTGAGGAAACAGGACTGGAGAAATGGATTAAGTTAGAAGTGAGTGTAGATAGAAACTAACCATGAGAGGTTGTTGGGCAGCCTTTAATTGTGGCAAGCTATTATCACCTCCATCCACCACTGACTAATGGTCTTCTGCACTTCTCCTCTGGGTGATAGGAGTCATAGAGTTTCCCAAGGAAAAAAAAAAAAAAAAGACACCTTACTTTTGCCTGGATCCACTGCACATTCCTCAGTATTTGGTAGGCAGCATTGTTGTCAGGATTGTTGATCTAATTTCTCTGCAATCTCATAAAAATCACACAAACACTGGCATTTTAAGTGCATAGGGCAAGTCTATCGGTGATGATTTAACAGCAGAGGATTTAACTTTTCATCATTTTTAAGTAAACAAAATTGTGACATATAGACATGATATTATGTTCTAGTTACTTGCACATCTTAAAAACCCAACAAATTTAAATACTTTGAGAGTCCTAGATCCTTTAAATTCTGTTCTAACAAAAAGGCCAATTATATATCTCTGATAAGAATAGCTCATCAGATAAGCTCTAATGAGCCTATATTAAAATGGAAGACACAAAATAGAATTGAAATCTTTTTCTTGAACTAGTATCTATCCAGAAATTTCTGAATGAAGAAAATAATGCCTAGATTCTGTATCTTCCAACCACTATTTTTGTGACTAACTCTTCTAACTTTAGGTAAGTACTCCTTATCCCCATAGCATAATATTCATATTTGCTTAGTGTTCATAAAGAATTCTAAGTAGCAGATTTAATTTCTTGCACTGTGCTTGTCATTTTAGCATCTCTGTACCCATTCACACATTTATAATGGCCTGTAAGGGAATATTATTCTGGTCTTTGGGTTAAATATAGTCCCAATCTTACTATATCTAGAAAACTATAGAGCTGCTACTGTATTATTAATCTATTCTAATTACCACTTTCATTCATAACTTGTTATGGCCATGTATTGTAAATCAACACTTGCAGCTGAGCAGAGTGGTAAAGTATGTACTTAGGTAGTTTAAATGCTTGCAATTCTGTCCAAGTTTGATTTCAGAAGTGGAAAAAACAATCTTCAGGATTCAAATAATGTATTTCTTATTCAGATAGAACTACTATTTGAACTGTATGAGACTGCTCCTGCTTACCAGAACTCCTATTAACATCACTGGTGTGATTGCAAAAACTGGACGATAAATGAGAACTTTAACTTCTTGCAAAGCCTGACACTGGGCAGTAACAATATATTTTAGTAACAGGTACAACAAGCTACCAAAAGAAATAAATGCTGTCTTATTACTACTGTTGTAATTTTGAGAGCTCTCTTTGTAGAAGCTGACCCAAGAGATCACTAACCCCTTTTTACAATGGCTTATCTCTTCCCTAAAATTCCATCTTTATTTAACAAAAGGATGACAGCAATACAAACAGGTCAGCTGTTTTTAGCTCTCAAGGCTAGACCCCCCTATTTGTTAAACAAATCCCTTACAAAGTTCAAGGTCTTGCTTATTTTAGCCTAGTGTAACATTTTATAAACAGATGACAAGATATATTACAGAAATGCAACTAGATATTCACAACCTACATAATATTATCGTTTTCCTTGTCCTCAAACCTCTGAGGGGTGGAAATTCCACACCAAATCTGTTTGCTTTCTAGTACTAACCTACATTTTGTCTTGATGTCCTACAGTAGTAGAGGAACTGTATTTTGACCTGCCACTTGTATTGTACTCATGACTATGCAGTTATCAGTACAGTAAGTGAGACTGCCAGGCATAATCAGAATTACAAAAAGGAATAAACTCAAATAAAAACTACACCTGAGACTATTCTTAATTACATTAGAAAAAGTGAGAAACCAACTTTTCCCACTTACTCCTTTTAAATGGTATATCAAAGCCATTCATGTGATTTCTGAACTGTTCCCACCTTAATAAAGAGGTGCTAGAGGATGGTGCACGATAGAACATTTAAAAGACAAAAATATGCATAAGAAACCAAGGACCATGTCTGGAAGTCTGTGGGAGCTGGGAATCCAAATCCTTTTGACATAATCCTCCATGTGCGAAGAATACCGTAAAACTACAATAGAACATATTTTGGCAATCCAGGTCCAAGTCTGAAAGATCCATAAACTCTTTTTCTTTGGACGATCAGAACAGTTCTTGGTATAGGTGGTGAAATATGTGATATACACTACCTAATTCTATAGCTATATCATTCACGTATACTGAGAGAGGGGAAGAGTTACAGTTGTTTTTAAAAACTTAGACAGAAGTCATCAACTCAGTTGGCATTTGTGACATTTTTCAGCTTTTGGCAATGAAACAGTTGCTATT
This sequence comes from Antrostomus carolinensis, assembly GCF_000700745.2. Lineage (NCBI taxonomy): Eukaryota > Metazoa > Chordata > Aves > Caprimulgiformes > Caprimulgidae > Antrostomus > Antrostomus carolinensis. The sequence continues at coordinate 9,696 of NW_010321432.1, forward strand.
TGGTATTTTATTTCTTAATCCACAATTTACATTGCAATTGAAAACTACTAGGTTAAAATAATTACTTATATTTTTTGAAATGTGGGTGGGACAAGAGGACTAATAGAGAAAGCTAAAGTGATTAAAGGATGCAAGCTCCTAGTACCCTCATTGGGCCTTGGCCATACTCTATTCCTACCCCAACAAGTCGTCTGCATCATTTGAGATCCTCAAAGTCACAATGCATGGGTCAAAATTTCAGCCATAAATCACTTCATGGTTACAGTTTGACACAGACTAGCATAATCTTTTAGCAGAAGCACCAGAGATACAAAAGATCATATATGGAAAACTTCTGTCACCACCACGGTGACCCAAAGTTAGCAGTCGAAATACAAAAGGCTCTTAGCTAACCCAGTGTTCAGGTAGGAGCTCAGTTCTGTGAGGTGTCAAGTGTACCCATTAACATGAAGACAGCCTTCAGCTCCTACTGAAGTAACTCTGAACCTCCTGGGAAGCCTTTGGCACTTCCAAGGGTATGGATCTGAATTCATAACAGAAAAACCTGATCTTACATCAAGCTCTAATGACCCCAAAGCTGGTGCTGACTGCTGCTGAGAATGAGGTGTTTCAAGGTGAGAGAGCCCACGAGTCCCTTCCTAAAGTACAAATGAAAGACACCAGCTCTGCTACCCAAATTCCCAGAAGCACCAGCTGTGCCTCCAGTAAGACCCTCAAACTGTCAGCCAGAAATAGCAGCTCCGATTCACAGTAAAATCTGTCAGAACTACACACAGAGTTCATCAAGGGAAGGGGAGGGCAAAACTCCCACAAACTTTTAAGAAAAGCAAGACTCCAGTCTATAAAAGTTTTTTCAAGCTTAGCTCAGACTATGGAACCAAAATATTTGCAATGTTTCCCATAGTTTTCCAAGAAATATTACTAATACTGGGGGAATTTAAAGTACTTGCCTAAGACAAGAACAGAAAGTTTTTAATAGCAACCTCTAAAAATCTCTTGCATATAAATACAGAAAGTATTTTCAATACACAGTGGACACAATTAAAACTACAAACATTTGACACTGAGCAACCCCTTGCCACAGTTAGCCTGTGCTCCTGAGACTTTCTCATGCTGAAAATACAACAATATATTTAACTACTGCATACAGTAGGAGTTCACTTTTTCAGGCACACTGCACATTTCCACAAGAGCACTTCTGATCTTGGAGGCACTGCTTTTAGATTTTAATTCCCTGACTTCTGTGCTCATTTATATCTTCCACTGAGGTATAAAATTGTGCATACATGAGAGGGCACGAAAGAGATCAGTCAAAAATATAGAATTTTAATAATGCTGTATCTAGTAAACAAGCAATAGTAAGCAATAGATATATTTTCTTTTTTTTTTTTAATTCAAGATTAATTTCATTTTGAAAACATAGGTCCAGAGAAACTCTACAAGATAAAGATATTTTGCTCATAACTTCTCAGACATCTTTCTACCTTTTTTAACCACTGACTTTGTTTCTGCTCAAGCAGGAAGAAATAATTATTCACATAGGCAGGTAAATGTTCATGGTCAGTACTATCCTTCAGTCAGCTGTAAAAATAGGCTTTGATTAAGAATACATGGGATAGACCTCTTTTTTTTTTTAATAAGTCTGCATATGCCAACTACATTCACTTGGGCAGTTTCAGATAGACTAGCAAGGAAGAAGCAAGAGTCCTACCTTGAACTTGAAAAATCTGCTTTCTCTAAAGCCATAAACTGCAGCTGCCATCAGAAACAGACCCAATTGCTTTTCGTTTTCACTTTCCAGGGCAAGCAAATCTATTTCCTGTTGCAGCCTGTACTTATAGTTTAATTCTATCTTATGACTTAAAGACTAAAATATTTGAGAACCACTAAGATTTTTTCCATCCATTTAAAAGGGGGAAAATACAAAACTCAAAACAGATGTTTTATAATGTATTTCATTTATTTTGGCCACCCATAAAGCTGTGGCTTAGGTTAGTGCCAACCAAGTTAAAAGCAACAGAGTTCTGCAGAAATGCTATGTAATATATTTTAGAATGATCAGGCATGGGGAGCACCTTTCAATAAACTCCTATTTATTAATTAATTTTCAGGATCAGAAAAAGAAAGTAAGAATTGCTGAAGATGCACGTGGTGCTGCCATACTTAGGTAGTTCCTGGGGGGATTTGCAAAGTTTACACAGCTTTTTTTTATGTTCTTGTACCCCAATGCATAGCTTGGATAGCAGATGATCTATATATACATTGAAAGTGGAGGAGTTTGATGAAATTAGAAATGAAGATAACATCCTTAGAACAATATAATATAAATAACAGATAATGTATATCAAACAATTATTCCACAGACACTTAAGAGTTGACAAAGTTCCAACAAATTAAAAGTATCTTATCCTAACAATCATCAGACTTGGGCTAGTAGAAACTTTTCTATGCTTATGAGTGGAAACAAAAACATTTCAAAAGTTAAACACATGAGTTGCTGTGGTACTTACTGATAAGGTATCTTGTGGAAATTACTGTAAAAATAGTCATATTGAAATTTCCCCTGTACCTATTCTTATTTAGACTGATAAATCATTCCTCAACAACAGATCCACTTTAACAGAATATGTTCAGCACGGTGCTGCAGGCTGGGGGATAAAATGAGCAATAAAGAATGGTTGGTCTGAAAACATTTCTTTATTGACAATTTACTGCATAGAACACAGGGAATATAATGTGGATATAAATTAATAACCTGTCAAAAACTTTATAGGGAAAGCATAAGGAAAGGACAATGGATGCATTTTAGGAATCCAGAACAGCATTAAAAGTTTTTACCTGTATTTTTTGGCTTGTTACTCACATTTTCAAAGAAAATATACTTTTCACCTTCCTCCTCAAAAGTGGTAAAGGAAGTGAATTGAAAAAGTTAATTAGAAAGTAATAAAATGTGAAAGCTTAGCAGTTCAGTACAGCAATCAGCAGTACAGACTTTGCCACATAAATAGGAGCAGACTCTTATAACGTGAGCTTTTAATGCAAAATACTTTTTTAATCAAAAGGACAGAAGTATTTTGACCTGATAAACAAATATGAATTTTATTATTATCAAACCAAGTGCAAATACAGAAAACTCACTTTAAATCAGAGGCATGTTTAAAGCAGTTTGAAAGCAAAATACCCTTTACAATTATTTCTCCAGGTAAAACAATTCTAATTGTGGTTATCTGGCATTTGCTAATGCTTTCCTTCCCAGACAGACACATTCATTTGAACTTGAAAAAGCAAGAAAGCCAAAAGTACCTCCCCAATATGTTGACTAAGGACTGTAATTCATTTAAATTATGCAACTGGATTCCCACAGTTGGCCCACAGCTTGGCTGAGAGCTCAATTCAATGACAATGATCCTGTCTGCTAATATTGTCCTACTTGCAAAGAAGGTAATATATCCAGCAACTTAGATTGAAGTTCTGACACTAATTAACAGAGCAAGCAAATGTTGACATGAGTGAAAAACGCTGGTTAATAGTTACTGTGAGACCAGTACTGCCAGCTGGCATTTTTCTATAGCATTTTGCAGTAATAATCCCTTGCTTCTTTCTTAGGACATTGCTTATAATTTGTTTGTATGCATTTTGTTTCAAGTTAGAAACAAATCAGCACAAAAAACAACCCAGATACAGCAGCAAGACCCCCGATTTTCAGACAAGTAATCAACAAGAAAGCATGCAAGCAGCATCACTTGGAGGATGCATGGGGACCAGGGTATAGGAATTCTTATCCTATATAAAGCTATGTAGCCTTGCACAAACAGCCTTTGGCATCTTGTCTCTGGCCTACCTGGACAGTAGCAAAACATATTTATCAGATCGTACAAGCCCAGAACCTAAACTGCAAGCAATTAAAAACTGAAGGTCATTAAGCTGCAAAATTAAAACATGCTTCTATGCTTTAGCTACACAGACAACGATAAAACAAAGCCTCCACAACCACCTGTAATAATATGCCTGTTCAGCTAGCAATTCCAAAGTACTCAGCAACACAAGGTAGACATTTTCTGCAGCTAGTTTTACATGTACATTCCTGCCAAATTGTTGTCTCGTCTCCTCTTACCTTCACATTAGTCCGGAGTGCACAGTAACATGCAAAAAACATTGCAGTAAACAAGGAGCATATGGACCAGTATTCAGCGTCTCTGCTCTGCACAAACGGTACACACACGATCCCGAGCATGTGCTACCAAGGAGCATCCGTTCCCTCTGTCAGTTTGAAAATGCATTGATCTCTGTTTTTCTGACTACAAAAAGACATGTCTTGAAGGCACTGAGTGAAAGCTACATATCTCTTCATTGACTATATATAGAAATATGCCCAGTAATTTCAATTAGCAGAGAATTCACCGTCTGAAACTTGGACCTCAGTTGCTTTTCCTTCCAGCATTTTAAATTCAGGGGGGAAAAAGGAGGGGGAACTCACCCAGAGGGGAAAGGTGAGGAATTAAAATGTAAGCAGCGAGTTACTTATATTTCCCCCTGGCTTTGATGTTTTTCTTTTCAATATTTTACAAACGTTATACAAGGAAAAAATGAAGAAAGGTTTCTTTTCCAATTCTCAAATTTACAGTAGATTCTGCACTGTTTCTGCCTGCTCTTGTTAAAGATGCAGCATCCCTTTTAACAAAGCCAACGTCATCAATCATGACAGATTCAACATGTTCTACTTACAAATACAGCCTCTGATAAAGGACAATGGCTGGCTGGCTTATTAATGTTTCCTCAAATGCAAGTTCAGTCCCCTGTGCTAATCTATTTTTAAATAAGAAGTCCCACCTACTCCTTCACTCTCATTTAATAAAAATGCAGCGGACTAGTTCTAAAGATCCTGAATTGCATTGTGCTCCAGGCTCAGACACTGGACATCGTTTTCAAACTGTTTTCTTGCTTGCTGGGATTAGAAACACAGAGAAAAATTAAAATGAAAGCAGAAAAATCCTGGAGAAGGCTGTGCCCTCACATTTGTAACTACATATTCTGAATTTGAAATGCTCAAATATCTTCCAGAAGGAGGGAACTCAGAGCCTAGCCAGAAGGCAAAGCTTTAATTCACAACCACAAAAATAAGATCAAACCACTTCTTTCTCTCCTGTCAACTGCTGGGATGCTACAAATTAACTGATTGTTTACTAGACTGCAGAGACACAAAGTCAAAGACTCAACTCTTTGTTTACAGCACCGGGAACCACCGATATTCATACTGAATTATGAAGCAATCTTCAGGAAAAAAAATCAGGAGAGTCTCCTTTTTTTTTTTTATTTTTTTCACTGCAGCAGATATGTGGGAGGCAAAGAGTGGAAAAGGCTTTACTACCTCCTTCTCTATCAGCACAGAGCAATTTGTGTAGGATAACCATAACTTAATAGAAATATCTGCAATGACTTTTAGGATTTCTTTAAATAATGCTTTATGTAAACCCCCTTGGAAAGCTGCAGAAATGCTGAAGTCCTATCAAAGTCAATGGGTATCTTCGGTGGGCAATGAAGTGAAGAAGCTTAAACAGAAGGACATGCATTTAAAGAAGAAAAAAAGGGGGGAGGGGAAAAGACATCAGGGTTTTTTCCAACATCTTCCTAAAGACAAGCTCTCAGAAACTGTCGTCAACTCCAAGTGAACAGCTATTTTTAGCCTGTCATTGTTTGTGCCTTTTTTTAGGAACGAAAAAGGCAGTCGTGTTTAAAGCTAGATAGTGCTCTACAATGTATCCTAAGACAGCTACTTAATTTGATCCCCAGCTCCATCTGTCATACAAATTAAGTAATTAGTAATCACAACCTTCTTTGGCGCAAGCAATGACTTCCAGAACAAGAGAGGTGAACCCTGTTCTTAAATATAATTCTGCAGCTTTTATTAGTAATGAAACTGTGGTCTAGATGCCATAGTTCATAAAGCTGGGATATCCCAAAGTTATGATAGTTCGGACATTGGCTGCAGCAATATCCATCAAATGAGCTAAAACACATTAACATGTTGCTCAGCAAAAGCATGGGAGACCCAATTGATGTATTTTTATGACATTCTTCAAATGAATAGAAAGGGAATCATGGTTTGTTTTGCAGTACAGTACATTAACAATTAAAATTAAGCATCTGAGTCATTGAAAAAATATCACAGAACTTGGGGAATTCTGATCCACTGGAGAAATGCAATTCAAAAAGCAAAGACGAATAGATGTACAGTCCTGAACAGCGAGGCAAGGCTCAGGTCAGCATGTAACTGCACAGGAAAATCAAATTCAAGCCTCCTCTCTGCCAAAGGAATTACACAAGGTTTCAGTCAGCAAAGTCTTTGAAACAACTTTCTTCTTCACAATCCTAAAAAGTTAATGCTTTTGGTTTTAGGCAAACAAACACAATACGGGGAAAACAGGAATCTCACAAAAAGAAAGTAGAACTGCTCAACTATATGATTCCTGAGTAACCACCTGTATAAAAGACTTCAGATTCATTTAGGAAAACAAGAAGTAATGCAGTCCCAAAGTCTTCACATGGAAAAACCTCCCATGAATCCTGAGTGTCTAGGAGAAAAAGTTATCTAGAAAATTACAGACCCTGACCCTTGTAACGCTGTAAGAGTGAAAAGGGAAGACTCCCATCCATGTGGCAGACGCCTCCTATAATAACTGTGGGGCATTTGAGAATTTGCTGGAAAATTGAAACCTTTGTGCAAGTCAACAAGGCATTTCTTTGATAGCAGACCAACCTAACACATTTAGCAGGGGCTACTTCAGGTAATGTACACAAGCAGATCCCTGCAGGGCTTGTTCACATCTGCCAAAACATTTCTTATTGCAACAGTCTAATTGTTAAAGGCAGTGTTCTCATCAAGGACATGCAAAATTTTATTATGACTAACAGCTACTCAAAAGTATCACATATTGGTGATATTACGGTGTTTGACACAGAGTTGGTAACAATGAGTGAGGAAGAAGCCTTGCCCAAGTCTGCCAGACATGCCAAAAATAGCAGAACATTTCAAGTGCTCAGGGCCTCTTTAAACAGGAGACCAGAGGGAAGAGCCCCACAGATGAAAGAAGTTACTCCATTTAAAAAAAAATAGGTTAAGTATGAAAACAGTAGAGAGACAGTGTCCAAAAGAGCTGCATTACAGACCCTCTTTAAGAAGACATACAACTTGTGACCTGAATATTCTTAGATGACAGAAACCACTATCTTGAGCCATGAAATTTCATCATTACTTTATCCTCCTGTGCCTTCAGAAGGGCAAAAGGGAGCACCTGAAAGGAAAACCTGGTTGTCTGCAGAGGTTCAAAGAGAGCAGGGGAAGTATGCTGCCCTGGAAGACCTTGATCTCAGGAGGCCCTGAGGGTAGTCTGCTTTGGAGGAGTGAGTGGAGGACAGCCCTTTGCAGCATCTGTCACTGCCCAGAAGAAGAGCAACACGAGCCAGTCGCAGTAGTAGTAGTAATACCAGTAGTAGCAGAAATGACCTATTGCCGTTGTATGCCAAAGCTGCGGTCAAGGATCCCCACTGTGCTATGGCACTACACAAGCACAAAGCAGACCAGTACTAGGAAAACCTTGTAGGTGAACAATGAAACCATACTGAAAAAGTACTATTATCATCCTCAGCAGCCTAACCATTTTCAAGTTGTTTTTTTTTTCCCCCAGGTATCACGGAAAGGGTGGTATTTTAAAGGAGAGTAACAATAAAAGCAATAGACTCAAAATGCAGTTAAGAAAGCAACGCTCTCCAGTGTTTGCTCAATGACAGTGCAACGTGCCCCACTTCACTTAAGCATCACATTTGTGGGTAAATATTATAAATTGCTTTTAAAAGGCTTGCTACAATTAGACAAATTTTGTGATGATCACAATTTTTTTTTGTTTATATTTTCCTATTTTCTGGTTTTGGGGTTTTTTTTTAATACATAATCTCTGCTTTCCTTGTGATCATAAAGTCAGAGTGGTATGGTTCTATTATTCTGTGATTCTATAATCACAAGGAAAGAGGAGATTATATAGGAAAAAAAAAAGTGCAAACAAACAAAAAAAAAACAACCAGAAAATAGAGGAGGAAGGGACCGAAGAAGAGGGTTCTCTGAGTAGGCAGAGGGAGAAATGACACTCCTGTTCTCGAAAAGAAGGGAGAGCGGATATCTGCAGGGAGTTGGACATAACAGCAGAGGTTTGCAAAGCCATCTGCAGGGTCTGGCCATGCAACTTTTATTAGTATCAACACTGATAATCCACACCAATGACTTTCAGCAGCCAGGGGTGTAATTCTCCCTCTTTTTGCAGTGACGTTGGAGGTTCTGACTTGTGCAGTCATGGCACTATGGCTACAGTCATGCTCCATCACACCCTGTCTTTGCACACTGCAGTGATACAACCTATATAGCACCCTATTCCTACATTGTTTAAATGCCTCTGATTTCAGCACATGAGCTTTTAAACTGGAATTATTTTACTCCTTTCCTCATGTCTGAGACTTTAAAGTGTCATGAAAACGTTATTTTCCACAGCTACAGGAAGATTATTACACTGAAAATGTCCATGTTGGAGGGTGGGATATTGCAGAAAACATTGATTGATATGGACTGCAGGTCTTGGGTGCTGTAGGGTCCAGAGTTTCTAGATGGAAAATGTTGACTCCTGAAGAGTGGATGGAGCCTATGGGGCCACTGCAAACAACTGCAGAGAGAAGAACATGGAAGGAACAAAAGCCACAATTGGCAAGAAGGCTTGCTTAGGCTTTCCACTATAGCAAAGTCTAGTAAAACATAAAAGACAGAGGACCTAAAGCAGTTTGAGCTCAGCAAATCTTAAAATGTCCAGAAAAAGAAAGACAAAGGCTGAACAGATTATTTACAAACTCTCATCTCCAATATTGCAAACATCTCTCTGGCACCCTGGCATTCTGATACAAAAGTTGCTGCATCAAATATTCTTCCTGACTTCCAGGCCAGTAAACAGCAAAGACCTTCCCTTGGGCTGATTTAACTTAAGCCAGGGTTTTTCTTGAAAACTTTATGGTTTTATCCTGGAAACTTTATGGGTTTTTTTTCCTACACACTCTAATTAACATAATTTTCTGATTTTTTACCATTTAATACTTTTCTTCCTAATGTCCCAGCTCTCTGCCTTCTGTCCTCTGTGTCTGCATTGAGTAAGGTTTTGATCAGATATATGAGTAAAACATATAATTTACTTAGAAATCATTCCTTCTCAATATTAAATGTATACATATTTTATGATGCAAGCGGTTGTGGTTAGTATTTTGAGACAGCCATAAAACCATTTATAATAAGGAAATTCAAAGAAACTATATGGCTGAATAATAAATAAAAAATATTTAAAGAATGGCCTGATCCTGTAAGTTTTCTCTGTGACTGTGCATTTCTCAGGAAAGGCTTCCTCATTGCTCCTGATGACTCTAAAATAGAATATGGCAAAACAAGGAATAGAGGTCCAGAAAGAAGGAATTGGATTAAGCTTCACAAAGCAACTTTGAGTTACTCAAAGCTCCCTTTTTTTTTTTTCATTTGGTGTATGTGTAACCTGTGGATCAAGTTTATTTTACACCTCATTCTATCCAACTGACTGAGAGGACGTGACTTTGGTTTAGCTGTCATTGAGAGACCCAGCCTGTGAAGACTTTCAGCTCTGAAGGCCCCCAGTTGAATTTCCTGAATTTTACTCAAATTGATGACTAACATGTCTCTACAATGTGCATTTCATTTTGTGACTGTGAGAGGACGGCTGCCTTTTTTCTTGACCTGCATTCTCATGAGAACACCTTTGAAATGTTATTTCCATCCAAGTTAAAGGCCATGGCAACCTGGAATCCTTGCAGATTATCTAGACTGCCTTCCTTGCTGAGGGAAGAGTAACCATACAGAGACTGTTCTTGGTAAATGTTTGTCTAACGTGTCCTTCAAAACCTCTCATGAAAAGAACACAATATTTGCTTTACATGGTCCTTTATTCTTATTATGAGAATGTTTCTGTGAAGATCAAGATGATCAACAGAAAGATATAATCCAAATTAGATTAATTTAGAAAAACCGCTCCTTTTGGAGTGTTTTTTTTTTAATTTTCCACTTCTGGGAGGTCATAACGATGGATAAATTAGTGAGAAAGACTAAACTCCATAGTCTTGAAGTGCTGGAAGCGCAAATGTATGATGAAGCTTGTTATCTGTGCATGGTGGTTTTTATATTTTCACCTTTGTAGGGTAAGATTGTCACCTGGATGTGAAGACAGAGATTCCCATTTATTCTGCATTGCTTATGCATACACACACATTCACATGTATTCAGGGATATGGTTGGATGCAAAGTGCATGTTTGTAAGACAGACCACCAAAAGCAAAATAAGAAAGGGAGTATCTTCACTGTTGTTCCCTATAGAAGCTAATAGACAAGGTGGTTGAGCCTTTCTGATATACACTGCCTGCAATTCAGCCCAGAAAGATGTAGAGTTAAAGTCAAGGTAAAAAGCCTAGACAATTAGAAGCCTATGCTTGGGTTCCTTCAAAAATAAATAATTTACCATGATTGATTGAAAAACTTGGGGAAAATGAAACTTGGGGAAAATTATGTCTATCTTTTCGTGATTAGCCATTACTCCCCAATTATGAATTAACATTTTACTTTTATAATTTATGAACTAAGCTAATTCATTTAAGCATAAAATCCACATTTCCATGGTAACAGCATGAATGAAGAAGGAATGAACTTCCAAAGTTCAATTGCATTTGTTACAATACTTAAAAATAAACCTCCAGCATTTTTCATCCAGTAAATTACTGTAGTCTTTTTGTATTAAAAAAAAAAAAAAATAAAGCTCTTAAAGCAAATTTGTATAAGAAACACTAGGATTTGTATTGTACTTGATAAAGGCTTGTATGTATCAAAACACCTAGGATTTTATTTTTTGTACTGTGATTTTAGTCAAGGAAACCACTTTACTTAAATGGAACCTATTGTTAGATTGAGAAATATGGTATAAAATTGTGTAAGAGTAACATATGCTTTCATGAAAACACAGGTTTAGGGTTTGTTGGTTGTTTTGGGTTTTTTTTATGTAGCCAGTATTTTCATTAAACAAGTTTTAGGTTTTACAATAGAGAGTACAATGATGGATACTTATTAGCCATGAGGTACCTATTCCTTTTCATTCAACTGATACCAGTTATTAGCTTAATATGTTAACAAACCTCAGCTAGAAATCTGAGTAATGAGATAAATACCTTGTTTTGAAAATATGTTTAAATTTAGTCAGTTCTTGAAAAGTTATTTCAGATCTGCATAGCATGTGAAAATAAAAGATAATTAAGTGAATCCATTTGCAAGGGAATTAGTATATTTTCTATGTTTTAATTATTTCACATCAAGAGTCAAGGTATTTGTAGAAGCCTTATGAATCAAAAGCAACCTGTTGGGCTCAGTAAAGAATAAATAAGCAATCTAATTATTCTAATAGTGTAATAAATCTAATAATCTATTTTTTTTCTTTAAAAAAGAAAAGAATATTCAAGACAAATATATTACAGAAATTAAGGAGGAAAAAACCTCTGTGATTCTGTACAATGAAGTGATGGAGTGACTCTGTTGCTGAATAAGGGAAGAGCAACTGATGCCATCTACCTTGACTGCTATAAGGCCTTTGACATGTCGCACACATCTTTGTCTCTAAATTCATAGAATCATAGAATGGTTTGGTTTGGAAGGGACCTTAAAGATCATCTAGTTCCAACCCCCCTGCCATCAGCAGGGACACCTTCCACTAGACCAGGTTGCTCAAAGCCTCATCCAGCCTGGCCTTCAACACTTCCAGGGAGGGGGCATCCACAACTTCCTTGGGCAACTTTTTCCAGTGTCTGTTACAACTTCTTCACTGCCCTGAGGATCTCGAATTCCAACATTTCATGGTCATTTCAGCCAAGACTGCCCAAGAGCTTCATGTTCCCCACCAACCCTTCCTTGTTGGTGAGAACAAGGTCCAGCATGGCACCTCTCCTCGTCGGTTCCACTGCCACTTGGAGAAGGAAGTTGTCCTCCACACATTCCAGGAACCACCTGGATTGTTTGTGCCCTGCTCTGTTGTCTCTCCAACAGATGTCGGGGTGGCTGAAGTCCCCCATGAGGACCAGGGATTGTGAACGTGAGGCTGTTCCCATCTGCCTATAGAGGGCCTCATCTGCTGGGTCTCCCTGAAATTGAAAAGGTATAGATTTGATGGAAGTGCTAGTCCATGGACAGCTGCATAAAAAGAGTTGCAGTCAATGGCTCAATGTCCAAATGGAGATCAATGTCAAGTGGTGTCCCTCAGGTGTCCAGTACTGTTCAGTATCTTTATTAATGGCATTCAGCCTGGAGAAGAGAAGGCTCTTTGGAAATCTTATTGCAGCCTTTCAGTGATTAAAGGGGGCTTATAAGAAATATGGGGACAGACTTTTTAGCAGGGCCTGTAGCAATAGGACAAGGGGTGATGGTTTTAAATTGAAAGAGGGTAGATTTAAACTGGACATAAGGAAGAAATTTATTATGAGGGCTCTGAGACACTGAAATAGGCTGCCCAGAGAAGTTGTGGATGCCCCACCATTGGAAGTGTTCAAGGTCAGGTTGAACAGAGCTTTGAGCAACCTCACCTAGTGGAAGATGTGCCTGCTCAAGGCAGGGGGGGTTGGACTGGGTGATCTTTAAAGATCTTTTCCAACCCAAACCATTCTATGATTCTATGTTTGCCTTCCACTAGCACCTCTAGAGCTGTCTCCTATTTTTTTGAATACAAATTAATTGCAGAAAAATCTCTGCATGTATGTCTTTCTCAGAAACAGCACTATTACTTATGTCTTTCACTTATTCCTTCTGTACGTTACCCTGCAACCTCATTGATGGTGGTTAATTGCATTGCCCTGTTAAAGTGGGGCATCCAGGAAACCAAGTGTTTTGAGGAAAAGGTTTCATCCTTCATGATCTTCTGTCACTGATATCACTGCTGTCGCTGATGTCTTACAGCAGGTGTGATGCAATTTTACTTGTCTCCACAAGGTACTCCTTCTGAGTTTTAAAACTTAGGCACCTGTAAAAATGGAGCAATGTATACATGCATACATATATGCATACATGTAAATATGTATATAGAAATCAACTTTTTGCTACCATTAATTTCCATATACATATTACCATAATGAGAGAGCACTGCTTGCACTTGTTCCCCACTATCCCTTTCAGTTGCATCTCTCTATAACTTCTACACATCAACTGATATATTATTTCTAAATTGCTAAAATAAGGTAAATGATATCTTCTTTCAAATACGATTCCTAAAACAAAAGGACTCCTGAGCAGCAAGTGGAAAAATCTACACTCTCAAAATCATGTCTACCTAATCCGACAACATGGTTTTGAATCCACTGTTGCTTTTGAGAATTTCACCCCACGTTTCTGCAAACTGCTGTTGAGAAGACCTATCTCAGCAGTTAGATTTAATCTCTCTGGGGTTAGTAATTAATTAGATAATAAAAAAAGATATTTTAAAAAAAATTTCCACTGTGTAGTGATGCCCAACATGTACTGACTGAACCACTGTTGTCACCTCTGCTAGGTTCAAGGAAATGCCTCAAATATTGTCTACAAAGCATGACTATTTCTTTCTGGACACCCAACTCTTTTCAGTGACTTGAGCTGTGGAGACGTTGGCTCACAAATTTGAATCCTTAAGACCTTTTTCAGTTTAACCCATTGAGATGTTTTGTTTCCACAAATAAAAATGACTATATGAAAAATAAAATACAGAATATTAACATGTAATACTCATTTAATATTATAAAGCAAATGTAAAAGACAGCACCAAAATAGAGAATCTCAATATTATCAAAATTAATCTAGAAAGTCAAAATTATTCACTTCAACTTTTTATCACTGAAAATTTTATCTTAACCTGCAAAATATTTTCAACAAGGTACATCTGAATAGAAACTTTTTACAGTGATAGTATGTAAGAAGTTCTATTATTTCCCAGGAGTTAAAGAACGTTTTTGCACTGATATTATTTAACCAGTTCTATTACTTCTAAGCAGCTAGAGGTTTCATTTCAAAATACCATGCCTTGCTCATTTCTTCCACAGATGTCCTCTTTTCACTTCAATATTCCCTTGAGTCACATTTAGTGAAGATCAGATAATTTCAGATAATGTCTTCAATTGAAATATAGAATCATAGAATTTTGTGAGTTGGAAGGGACCCACAAGGATCATGGAGTCCAACACCTGTCCCTACACAGGACAATCCCAAGATTCAGACCATGTGTCTGAGGTCCTTGGCCAAATGCTTCTTGAATATTGTCAGGCTTGGTGCCATGACCACCTCCCTCGGGTGCCTCTTCCAGTGCTCCACCACCCTCTGGGTGAAGAACCTTTTCCTAATGTCCAACCTAAACTTGCTCTGGCACATCTTCCTGATATTTCTCCTGATCCTATCATTGGTTTCCAGAGAGAAGAGATCAGGACCTGTCTCTTCTTCCTTGTGAGGAAGTTCTAGATCACGATGAGATCTCTTCTCAGTCTCCTCCAGGCTGAACAAACCAAGAGACTTCAGGCTCTCCTCATACGGCTTCCCCTCTAAACCCTTCATCAATTTTGTGGCCTTCTCTGGATACTCTCTAGTAGTTTTATATCTTTTTTTATAAAATGGAAATTGTTGCTATAATCTGTTGATATTTCACAAGCTAACTGATTTTAGCACTACTTTTTCTGTAACTGTCTATAAAAACTTAAAATCTCTGGCTATGGGGCTGTCTATAAACATTTTGTTATTACATCTATATGCAAAATTATTCTCAGTGTAGTACACAGGGTCAATATCCCTTTTGCATGGAGGACCTGACTGAATGAGACATGGATGCTGACAGTAGAATATCAATTGACTAGAGCCGTATTTATCTGAAAGGAAAATTTTCAGTTCCCTTAATATTTTTTTTAAATCATTTTAGAAATAGCACTCCCCTTGACCCAAAGAAGTTATGGCATGCCCCATTTCACACATTAACCAAAAATAACATAAAATCTCCTAGGAAAACAAAGCCAGAGTCTACTGTCAATCATAATACAAGTAACCTTTTAATTCCAACAGGGTTATAAAGATCTACAGTCCTATAAAATATGAAAATATGGCCCAAAGAATAAATAAAACCAGAGTAAAATATGATATACACTGAGTGAAAATGTACCTCTACTAAAGCCAATACTAAAAAAACATCATCTTATTCATTTCAAAGTATTTTATTGATGTTCCTTAAGGTATAAAATAAATGTTAATGCACACACCACGATAGTGAGTTTGCATGTAAACCTCAGTTACAAAGACTTGGTGCTCCCTGGTATTCTTTTCGCAGATTATCAGCTCTACTTTAGCTATTCTAAAAAAGCAGAATAATACAGTTTAAGAGTATCTTTTTCTATCCCCTGCTCATCACCACATTCAAAGTTTAGTCCACTTATTGAAATATGTTTTAAGAGATGTTTGTGAATGTTTGCCCAGTCAAATGAGTATGACCTTGGATACAGTGTAAGGGCATCATGCAATTATCAGAAAGTATTCTGAAAAAAATAATACTGTAATCTGAACAATTTCATGTAAATTCATAGTTCTTGGGCACCTTTAATCCAAGTGTGGTTTCCTGATTTGCTTCCTACATGGAGTTTACTCCCACAAACACTGTAAATATGATTGAAAATATACAAACTAGTGGTGATTGCTCAGAAAGTCAGGGAGTTTGGTCCTGATCTGGATGATATTGTGTGGGTCTCTAGTGGAAGTACATTTCAAGGGCAGGTGGGCAGAAAATATTCCAGCTTGTATTTATATATCAGAATGGAGGAAAAGCCACTAAAACTGACCCAGCAAGACAGGTAAAGATTTTTCTCTTATCACAAGAGAGTACAATAGGAGGATCTGTTGTGAGAAGCGATTCATGTCTAGCAAATAGAAGAATGCACTTGGGTTAGTCTTTTGTGAGCTGGAGAGAAGCAATACAGCTGTTGATTTTTCTTTTCTTTTTTTTTTTTTTATCTGAGTCTGAAGAAAGATAAATAAGTGAAATAAATAAAACATACAACATAGGAAGGGCTTTTTTCCATCCTCCACCAAATCAACACAGCAATGTAGCTCATCTCCCCACCTTTGATGACTCTTGGTCCTTCACAAAACCTGCGATGTAATAAGGTAGTGAGAATGAAGTTTAATGGCTGACAGAGAGTGTGTTTATGTGCATGCATAAGTTTGTCCTTTTTAACGATAAGAATGTATTACTCTAAACATTGGTCCTGAAATCTGCTTATTAATGGATGCTGCTGCCATGTACAATGCTCTCGAAAATCAAGCCAAACCACAAAATACACTAAATGGGCAGATGATTGGCGCCTGCTGATTTCAGTGGAGTTCTGGCCAGGAAGTCAGGCTAGATGATAGCCCAGGCCTTCTGGCCCAAATCCAGATGTATCTTTTTGCTAATCCACACAAAGAAAAAAAAAAAAAATCAGAAGACCAGAACAATCTGGAAAAGCTTGCAACTCCACAGTTGTTACTGCCTGTAACAGAAAGCTGTCATTTCATACTTTGCCTTTGCCTTGTTCTCTGCTTCTTGCCCTATGTTTTCTATAAATAGCGGAATTTCATGCCAATTTATGAGATGGATTTTTGTAAGAGATGGAGAAATTCTGAAGCTATAACTGAAGCTGTTAAAATTCAAAAGCTATGCAATGCTCAGAAATTCAATTAAGCTGTGCAATGCTCAGAAATGTTGGCTACTTGCTATAATTAAAACTTTTAAACATTTCTCAGTACTTCTGATACATTAGTTTTCTCTGTCATTTGACAGCTCTTTGCACTGAAAGAGCTTGTTGAATATTTTAGAATCAACATCACAATACAACCAGTTCAGTGAAAGAATTAGAATTAATTTTTCACAACTCTATAATTTTAGGGTATTGTGAAATACAATTTCAGTGGGTTTCTTTAAGCAGTAGTGTCCTGGTGTCATGTTAAGCAGTTGTGTCTATGGTAACATGTTCCTATCATAATGGATCTCATATCTACCATAATCTCTGAATGTTTATTTTTAGGTAATTAGCACAAAATTCGATGCTAATTGTTAAAATCAGAATGAAAACTGAAGCTCATGCATAAAGCACCTTCTGCTTACACATTGCCCAACACAGCTTGAATAGGTGAAACTTTTTTTGCATTAAGAGAACTGGGAAACTTTTGAGGCCAAAATAGATTAGAACGTACTTTTTATTTCATGGCTTCTGCTACTACAAGGAAGACCCATTTATTTCTTATTTCATTGTTACATAGCATATAGTGTAAATTAGAATGTTATTTCTCTATACTAGAAGACAAACCGGTAGCAGTCAGAGCCTGGATTGAGTCAGGGTTCTCAGGATCCCTCTTTCAGTTTACTAGGTGTGACAAACAGGTCTACTTCCCAGTGTACTCATCTGCAAACTGGTAAGCATGGTATCATTCCCGGTAGTCACTCTCAAAATGTCAAGGTTCCGCTTAAATTTCAGAAGGAACTTCCTTACAGTGAGGGTGACGGAGCACTGGAACAGGCTGCCCAGGGAGGGTGTGGAGTCTCCTTCTCTGGAGACACTCAAGACCTGCCTGGATGCCTTTCTATGTGATGTCATTTAGGTTCCTGCTCCAGCAGGGGGATTGGACTGGATGATCTTTCGAGGTCCCTTCCAATCCCTGACGTTCTATGATTCTGTGATTCTGTTATTAGAACTACCAGTCCCTGCTGCTCTGCAACTGCTCTGCAACTGCATCTTACCTTTCAGTAAGGACACACTTCAGTCTGCAAAGATTTGAATGACAAATATAAGTAATAGCACTTAATATTTTCAAATAATTTTTAGAGAAATATTTGATTTCCTTAATCTGAGCAAACACATCTCCATGTTCATTGAGTCTTTGTGTTCTACCACCTACGGTGTGCAGCTTTGTGCCATACCACCTCCATCATTTTCTAAAGTATT
>NW_010321432.1:27786-30037 GCF_000700745.2 Antrostomus carolinensis
TTTCTCTCTATCAGGAGCAGCATGCTTGATTTCAAGAATGGAACTCCCAGAACATATTGAAGATATCTCCAGGTTGGTACCTTATATTTCTAGAAAAAAAAAAAATGGTCAAGCACTGGTGAACTTTTAGTAAAATATCTAAATCAATGAAATGTCAGTTATTAATATTTCTCTGGACTTTCTGCTAGAATATACCATCAAGGTAGTCATATCTCTGTTCAAATCACCTCTAAACTATTGTGTTGTTTTCTTGGTATGTAGTTTTACATTCAACTGAGCCATAGGCACCAAATAGAGTTATGCATCACCCAGAGTAGCCTACAATGTCTTTATCTTGCCTCTAAGAAGAATTTTTCACTGCTCTACTTCTTCTTATTTTATTATAATATTTCCAGTTACTCTAAAATCTCCACATAAAACAAGTTAAAGGCGAAGGGCATGAGAGAGGAAGGGAATTTATGCCCTCTAGCCAAATTTTCTGAAGAAGCCTCTGAGAGTTTTATGTCTGAAACATAATTCAGAGCTATGTAGGTAACGTGTCAGAAGGTCCAGCTGTGGAAATAGGACACAGGAAGAAACTAGCAAAGGTATATTCTTTAGTTCCAAGAAAAAGAGAAACTACATATGAAAAATCTTAGTGGAGCAGTAGTTGCTCGCTGCCCTTTGCAGGTCAGGAGTTCACTGGTTTGGGCAACAGTTCATGGCTCTTAAGACTTAGTTTAACTCCCTGTTTTGCCATAGGCACACACCAGTGTGATAAAGAGCAAGATGTTTAACCTCAGCTTCTTATATATGAAAATTAGCTTATGAGCATGATTAAGTCTTTTAAACATTGTAGGATTACCAGATGCTACCAAAACAACCACGATAAAAGCAATGATAAATCAAGTCTATCTAATCCCAACTAATATGGGACATAGCCTGACAGCTAAAACTCATCTAAAGCCTCAAAGAACCACCCCCACTGTGAGTTCTGCAGGTTCTCCAGAGCTACTAAAGCCTTTCAATACCTAAATTAATGTGTACCTTCTGATTTAGCCTGGAAGTTGTCTTAATCTTTAAATTAACACATACTTGAAGCATGTATTCTGATAAATTGGTAACTATGACCAACCTAAAACTCTGTTGCAACTCACCTTTGGGGAGATAGATACTTAAACCCTGACTAAATCCTTCCTTGACCTCTGTCTGATTATCTCTAAGCAGCACAAAATCTAGATGAAGGCGAGACTACCATTAGCATCACGGTAGTGGTGCAGCAGCAAAATATGATGCCAACTTTTCACCTGAGATCCGTGTGTTTGGATCACTCACTTGGCACCATTTAGATCTCTCACCAATATTTGTAGAGGAGGGCCATATGGCAAGACGCTGACTTTTCCTCATGCTTCCTCATTAGTCATAATGGAAAAGATAGACACCTCAGCTGGGTAGACTCAGAACAAAATTCCTGAGTTTCCTCTGCCTATGGAGAGTGACAAGTGCCTGAGACAGGTAGGTTGTCCTCTGCATGTCCTGAGAGGCCTACCTCTCTCCTTGGTCTTGTCAGATATTTAGCTAAGGTAGGCAGGCTTATCATCCCCTCTGCTTTCAAGCAGGTGCCTAAAATTTCACTGAGAGTTTGCCCAAGTTATCCACTGTAACTGGACTGAATGTGACTCACGGAACCATGCTAGGAAGCACTGAATTTATGGATACAGTGCAAGTCACACACAACTATATGACTAAGTCTACAGGCTGCAATCCAAATAATGTTTTCAGTTAATAAAATAAAAGTCCAGTAAGCTAAATTCCACCGCTAGAAACTAGACCAATCTACCTCACATATAAACCCACCATTTTGGTGTATGACTCCAAAGGAAAAAGGCTCCTTAAATGTGCAGGGACGACTAATCAAAACTGCATCCCATCTCTACACACGTTCCCTGAAAATATGATTCATCCGCTTGCTTTCCTTCTAGATAGCTACAAAAATGGATGGAGGATTTAAGGAACTCCTTTCCACCAATAATGCAAAAGCTGACTCACATCTTGGTATCCAGTCCATAGCCTAAAATAGCCTAACCTTGAGAGGAAATAGCTAAGATTTATAGATAAAGAAGGTGAAAAGAAAAGACCAGAAAAGAATCTGTGTATGGGAAAGCCTGAAACCTGATAATGAACCCTGTGATGAACTGCCAGAGCACAGAACTCAGTAGCTGGCTAACAAAGAGTGAACAGCCATGAGGAATGTAGTCTTGAAAGGCAGGAA
>NW_010321432.1:30066-36144 GCF_000700745.2 Antrostomus carolinensis
TTAAAACCTAAGCATTGACCAGAGATCATATGCAAGGATAGCAATTTAGGAGCATGTTCAGCCTATCATTCTCTCTTCAAAAGCCAAGACAAAAAAAGACTCTCACTAAATCAGAAAAGGCTACAATAGTCACCATCTTAATTCAGGAACCCAGTGACTGCTAGGTGAAGAAAGTAATTTTCAAAAAGGCAAGTCAAACACTTCCTCTCCAACAGCTGCAGGCATCTCTTATCTCCTGGAAGCAGAAATGTTCACAACCCTTTAGTAAAACAACATCCCAAGGATCCAGCTGAATGTCTGGGGACTGGTCATCACATAGATGCTGCCTAGCTGGGACCTATACTAATTTAGGATACGTACATCTCTTTCCAATACTAGTTAACTTTGTGCTTTGTGTCAATTACTTTTTCTTGTATGTCAAGACCAGAAAAGGCAACATTGTTCATCTTGATGCTGGATAATCTTTCATGTAATCTTCTTCTCTGGAACTGTGAGTTTTTTAAGATAATGTGCATATTGTCTGAAATTAAGGTACACACAGCAGTTATTCATGCCATTTGACATTATTACTCTGGCTCATGCCAGCTACAGTGTGTTTGAATAGATTTCAGATCAGATTTCTGCAATGTAATCTACTCAGTATTGCTCACGGCAAGTATCTGGAAACTTCACTAGATGTGCAATGTGACGGCCCAGTGTCTCCCAATGCTTAAACAACACAACAAGAAGAAATGCAAAGAATAAAATCATTTTCTTGGGTCACACAACTAGCCCTAAGCTCTAAATTTTCAGTTCTGACTTCAAAGTACTCAATGGTATTGCCTGGGAGCTAGGTACTAGTGAAATCATACACACTGGTGGTAGCTGAGAACACCAGTTGTCTGTAAATGCATTGTTTCAGTGAGGTCCCCAGACTGACTCCCTGCTTTCAAGCACCTTGTTTCTCAGGTTTTCTGAGATTGTGCCCAGTACAAAAAGGAAGGAAAGTGAAAAAGTGAGGTTGGGCTCAACAAACAATGATGCAGCCATGTCAGGGTTCAGTGTCACTTCAGGCACTGTAATCCCTGTGCCAAGTAGCCTTGGGATGCTATTTGGTGTAACTACTCTGTCAGCTCTCTATGAGGCAAGGGAACATGTAGCTGCCATGCCTACCACTTTGTAAGAGAAACTTCGTCATGGACTGCTCTTGTCACAAACTGTCTCCTGTGGATGCATTGCCAACAGTTCCCAGAGGCCAGGCTTGACCATTCCCAGAAAAAGTCATATACCTAACAACAGCCCCCAGCTACGGTTGCAATAGAGGTTGTCTAAATTAAAGAACAAATAAGATCTATAAAATAATAAATACATAAATAATATATAAAAATCAAATCATCAAGCTAGAAAGAGATATCAAACGGTAATGTGAAGAGTATAGATAGAGCCATTCAATTTCAAAAGCTAATACGATGGTTACTCCAATTATTATAGCTTTGATTTAAGCACACACAGAATCATAGAATGGCATGGGTTAGGAGGGACCAATGCCCCTGCCATGAGCAGGAACACTTTCCACTAGGCCAGGTTGTTCAAAGCCTCATTCAACCTGGCCTTGAACCCTTCCAGGGAAGGGACATCCACAAGTACCAGGTCAGCTCATAGAATCAACTGACCTCTCTCAAGTGTTAAGCTAGATATGTACTAATGCAGGTTTGGGTGTCATGAGCAATAAAAAGAACAGGTTTGACCCAGGTGACAAATATAACATACTTTTTGGAAGCAAGATCCACCAATCGACTCTAAGATAACTCTGGTTGTTCTTCAACTGCCTAGGAAAGGAAATCCACATGGTGAAATTATCCATAATAAAACCATGAGGCAAATCTTGCCTCAGAAGGAGAGGAAATAAAGTCCCTTTCTCTGGTTCAATATCAAATCACTACAATAACATATAAATATCACAGTGGCTTGTTTTTTCTCTGATGCTTAACATTCTCTCCTCTGTTTATCCTTCTCTCTTTCTTTGGCTTAAGTCCCTTTCTCTGGTTCAATGTCAAATCACTGCAATAACATATAAATATCACAGTGGCTCGTTTTTTCTCTGATCCTTAACATTCCTTCCTCTGTTTATCCTTCTCTCTTTCTTTGGCTATGTATTCCTAGAGGCTAGGGAAACTAATGGCTTGCTCACACTTCAGTTTGATAGGGCTAACATTTGCTTCCCACATTCTCAGAAAGGACATGTGAGACACCCACCTTCCAGCATGCCTCCTTGTGCACCCTTCCCCACTGCCAGTGCAAGATCAGAGGACATGATCCACAGCAACAAGTCTCTGGGAGAGTGACATTTCTGCACCCATCCCACTCCCTGGGACCCTGTTGCCCTGTTTCCCACTCCTTCATGTTGTAAAGATCACCCCACTGCCCCCAGCCCCATGCAGAACTGAGTGGAGATGGGCAGGGGAATCCCTATTCTCTTCTTTGAAGGAGCCAGTCTTACTCACAGTTTCACATTCCCCTGTACATTTGCTGTGGCCCAGCAGCTTGATTTCACAGAAATATTAAGAAGTGAAGTATGCTTCAGCCAAAATGATCCTCAGGTTTCACACTCCAGCATACACTGATATTGCAGCCTGCAGGGTAGTGCACTGGTATCTATTCTAGTTCTAAATAAGCTAGCTGAGATACCAGAATTAGTTAGAACAGCATGGTGTTGTCCATAGGTTAACTTCTTTTCCCCAAGTGGATAAATTAGCCTAAAGCAAACATATCCTTGACTGCAATCTACATGCAGGACTGTGCCTCCCTGCTGTCCAGCACGCTGTCAGAAAGTATTCACTCAGAAACTGAAATAGAATAGTTCTGATTCCTGCAGCTCATTTCAACCCTAACATGTCCCATATCAGAAGTAGAAAGTAGCACTAAGAAATCAGTATTGGTTGAGTGTCCCCCTACCCTGCAATGACAGTCTCCCTGGAGGGTCTCCAACCAGCCAAGGTAACTTGCAGCGCAGAAAGATATGAGAATAAAAAAACTGTTCTCCTGTGTAATTAAGCATTTAAACAGACATTGTAAGTAGGCTATGGTGCACTTCTGTACAATCTTACAAATATTAATATGCCTGAAAAATGATTAGGCAAACTTTAGTCACTAAAAAAATACCATTGTTAAAACTAGGTTTCCCCCACCATTTTTGTAATGGGGCAAAAGTGAACCACAGAATAGGCCAGATATGATAAATGATGTAATATAATTTAAATAACTCACTTATTAGTCTCATCTCCTTGGTATTACATAGCAGATGGAATTAGAGATCAATGATAAGAATAAATATTTGAAGCTCTAACGTAACTCAAGTCCTGTTAAAACTTTAGCAAAGCTTACAATTGTGTACAACCTCTTCCAAACAGTGGCACATATTCATGAGAGCTTCTTATGAGAAGAAAAGCAGCAAATTTGAGTCTGTTATGGCTAGGCAGTAATTTGATAGCATATAACTTATTTGATTAATTAGTCTCTTTTGTTGAAACCGCCCACACATTGCTTACAGGCATCTCCAAATTATTTGTTGTACATCAATTATGCAAAAAATATTTTGTGCTGATATTTGTTGAACCTGCGAAGAGTTACCAGCAGTTTATTGTGAATCTTTTATATTCCAGCTTCCAGCTGTAGTGGTTAATTCTGACTGAATATAATTTTCTGTTAATAGGCAGGGTAAGTTTAACTCCTATGATCAACTCCCTAATGTGCAACCCAACAATCTTAGAAAAACTGTTGGATTTCTTAGGGATTCCTGCTAGTAAACATGTTTCCTAGGATAACTGAAAATCAAACATGAACGTTAAAAGTAAACAACCAAAATCCATGTGGTTATTTGCCCAGTGAATATTCACAAGCAATGCAGCAAAAATGCATAATATTCTAGCTCTTACAAATGTACAATAAAATACTGAATGTAGCATTATAATCTACACATTTGAACTTATTTTCCTGCTTGTTAAACTATATTAATTCAAAAAACCTTTTATCTCTCTAAAGAAAGGTGGGTGAGACACCATAGGAGAGGAGGTAGGAGTAAGTCTGTAAAGAAGAGGAAATATACAAAACTGAGAATAGGAGCAGAGAAGATGGGAAGTGAAGAAATTAAGGTGGATAAAACTACCTGTGGTAATGAACACAAGTCTATTGAGTCTGCATTGGAAGAGGGCAAAATGGGAGGGTGGGAACAGCAGTGGTGCCTTTGCTCTTATCCTGAATGTAGATCCCTGTTTGGGGAGGCTTTTCTGCCTCCAGCCCTTCAGGAACTGTTATTTGTGCAGGAGTGCAGAACGTCATTCTTTATTACTCACCCCTTTCAATTTCCACATCACCATCCAGCTCAAATATTCTGCTTGCCCTGTGCACACTGCTCCAAGGGGAACGTGGGGAATCCAAGAAACCATGCAAAATCCTGGAGCAAAGAACTGATTTGGATTCTTAAGTTCTGCCATATAGCCACAGAGACTCCATAGCTCATAGCTCCCATTGAAACCTCTGCTTAAAAATGAAGGGCTTTTCAAAATAATTCATGCTACATTTCAGTGCACGTGTGATGCAGTTCTCACTTTGTATTGGTGAGGTAGGAATTGCAGCTGGAGAGAACAGTGTGTAAGCTTTGGATGAAGTTTGTGCATCCCTAAAGAACACTGGCTTGGCAGTTCTCTCTGCATTGTATCTTGTCAAAGCTGAACAACAGGCTGCCTAGGGAGGTGGTTGAGTCACCATCTCTGGAGGGATTTAAAAGATGGGTAGGCAAGGTGCTCAGAGATATGGTTTAGTAGTCAACAGGTATGGTTGGACTCGATGATCTCAAAGGTCTTTTCCAACCAAAAGATTCTACGATTCTTAGGTGCCTCCCTTTGCCCTGTTGTCCTGATGTTCACCATTCTGTACATTACATTCATCTTCACTTAGAGAGTTTGTATTATTTTTTCAAGCTTCTCCACCAGGTATTTGCATTTGGCCTTTCACTTTAGATAGTACCTTTCTTCAACTGTAAGGGATTTTTTTATTTTTTTTAACAGGATTCATAGCAAGCAACTCCACTAAGCACATAGTTTAAGTTTAAGCTTAGTCCCAAGTCCAACAATAAAGTCCTCTCAGGCATCTATGTTTAAATCATGAAACAAAAGAGCAGTAAGAACACAACCAAACCTCATATAGTAAAAGAAAAATATTTATCCATCAAATGAATCATCAAGTTATTAAAAACATAAGTAAAACTTACCCATGGGTGGGAGCAGAGTTCTCCCACCTAAAATATTCATAAATTAATCTATGCCAATATAAAAAACAGGTCCACTGGCATTTTAGTTATATATATACCAGGAAAACAAAAAACACAAAACAAAACAAAAAAATCCAAACCCTACAATATTTTAAAAATAAGAAAAGATCCCTGAGTCCTCCGGGAGGGAAAATAAGACATCTTTGATCACATCCCTCATGACTATCACTTGGGACATGATGTCTCACTAGTTGCTGACAGAATGTTAAAATCCTTGTGCCCCTGTATCTCAGACTGCAGTGAGGCTCTTCCAGCTATAGTATGTCATATACTTACAGTTCAAAGCAGATACTGCTTAGTAGCTTCTATTTATTTTCTTCAGAAGAGGTGGACACTCACCTCTTTGCCTCTCATTCATACACCCAGTTGTCCTGCCATTGCTTCTCCATGTTAAATGATTAGCAGTAAGACCATGTATGAGTCATTTAGTCTTCAAAAGGTTAACAAGAGTCAACATTCAAGCACACTAAGAAATTAACAGCTCTCCCAATTTCATCCAAACAGCCTACGTACTTGCATTAACTAGGTTTACTAGTGAGCACTGGTTGTCAGAGATAGTTAAGATTCCTGTTGGCAATAACCAGATGCTTTTAAATTGTTAGAGAGATTCCTGTGTTTATGCACTGCTACCAAATTCCCAGGTTGCCCATTAACTTTTCATGTCCTGCAAATGTCTGAGGGCCATAAAGTGCACGCATCACTCATCTCTTACAAGTCCAGAATGGCAGTGAACCTGTGGAAGACTTCTATATGTATCAAGTTTAAATGTA
>NW_010321433.1:0-5168 GCF_000700745.2 Antrostomus carolinensis
GGCCCTTCCCCCACTACCAAAAAAAAAAACCACCCAACGCCCCCCGCCCCCGCAAACCCAACACAATTTTCTGCTTTTTGGTGGCATTGTACTACTTTACAGTTTTCTAGCTGAGATGAGCCTTTCAAAACAAGAGGTAGGATTCTTAACATGCAGATATCCCATGAGGATCCTGTCATGCTGATAGCACTGATTAGCTCTTTCTCAGGCAGCATATAATAGTCCTAGACAATGACCTATGGGGAGAAGAGCTCTCAGCCTTCTCAAGCTTCATAATATCTCCTCACTGAACTGACATATGATCAAATAAATCTTTTTGGGGACATCCCCATATACTTTTAGGAAGTGCATATTTTGGATGTACTGAGTTAAAATGTTGACTGTGAATAGCAAAACATCCAAAATAATGCAGATTAGTATACAAGAAATGGGCCTCAAATTAATTTTGTAGTTAATGCCTGTACACTGGTCTGAAATGGAGTGAAGTTCTGACGTAAGACGAACGGCTCAGAAAAACTAATCTGAGTCTGTCTTGTAGTAGGGGGAGACAGTGCTCCAACAAGTTAAAATTTTATAACATCAAACCATTTTCAGTTTGCATGCCAAACTGTGATAAGACTGTAGATTGTTATCAGGCAATTGCATATACAAATTCTGTCTTTTCTTTGTTCTCAATCAATCAAAATCACAGCTCTTTTCTTCCTTATTTCCTTCCTTAGCTTATGTTAAACCTGTGTTTCCCAGGTTCAAAGCACTTAGTATAAGAGCTGAGTTTAAACTTAAATTTCCCCAGGTGAGTGTGCCATCCACAGCCAGGAGGAGATGGTTAGGGAGAGGTTAAAATAAACAAAACAATACAGACTCTAGAGCAGGGCTTGCATATGGACAGCTAATAGTGGACCTCTTCTTGTGTGTACGTATATATTTCTTGGCTAACAGCTGTGATTGTCTGGATAATGCTGTCTTACACAAAATAAAAATACTGGCATAGTGGGCTAGCTGTAGCTAACAGCCAGGCTCCCACCCTGCCACTCCTTCACCCCTCCATCAGCAGGACTTGGGGAGAGAAAACAGGAAGAACAGGAATGAGAAGGCTTGTGGGTTGAGATGAAGACAGGGAGATTGCTTAACAATTAAAAAACAGTCTTGAATTTGGAAAGAAATATTTATTACAAATAATTTTTTAAAAAAATTGCTCATTTAGGTAGTGGAGAACAAAAAGACAAACACTGAAACAACACCTTTCCTCCCTGCCTTTTTCAGGCTTATCTTCACTTTTCACTTGCTACTGCTCTCCTCGCACTGTAGCGGGGGTGGTTTATGGTTGGTACATTACAGTTTTCTCTCTGCTGCTCTTTCCTCCTCTCACCTTTCCTCTGATTCAGCATGGGCTCTGCATGGCCAGCAGTTCTTTCAGGAATATCCATCTGCTACAGATCGGGTCCTCCCTAGGCTGCAGTGTGGGTATCTGCTGCTGCACCGTGGAGCACCTCTTCCTTCTCCTCCTGGTGTTTGTGCTCTTTCTCACTATTTTGGTTCCCTCCTCTTCTGCTTGTCTGGCATTTTGTGCCCTTTCCTAAGTATATTACCACAGAGGCACCCTCATCTTGGCTGAGGGGCTCAGCTGTTCCTTGTGGTGCATCCAGTGAAGTCACCTGGAACTGGCTGGGTCCAGCATGGGGAAACTCTGGTCTCTTCTCACAGACACCACCCCTGCATTCACCCCCACCAAACACTTGATACCTACACCCAATACAACTCAGCAAATATATTCTGATTTTAGTTATGTATGTTTAATACAACATGGACAATATGCCACTCTAGTCTTCTGCCACTTCATCCTGCCGCACTCTGTCACCATGCTAACATCTGTGAAAGCTTTTTTTTCCTGTTTTTGGCTCAACTCTGCATAATGATACAGCACCAGTGGAGGACAAGATACAACAGTCATCTGTGTTGTTTAGTAGAAGTATTTGCACTGGTACATAGACTTTGGAAAAATGTCTCTCTAAAGATCCATCAGGTTCCTCAGTGCATTCTTAAAGGCTCTTAAGAGTTGTCTTTTCTTGGAAGAAAGATGTAGGTAAGCTAGTTGTACAGAAGTTTTAGAACAATAAGACATGATGTTTCCATACTTTGTACTTGGCTTCTACAGGCCTTCTGGAAGCGTAACAACATTTGGAAGTCTCCTTCAATTGGTACTGGATTATTTATCCACAAGAACATCTGAAGAAGCATTCTTACGGTTTCTTTAATCTTTAGGCTGTTATCTGAGTTGCAGAATGGGGACACCTCTCCTTATTTTTTCGCTCAACAAGTGTATTAGTCTTGTGGTTGTTGCTGAGATCTTGTGGCTACATCTCACAGCACCCTAAAGAGAATAATGGGATTTAGATATCGACTTCAATAAAGTATCTTTGGTTATGGGTACATTATTCTGTTTGAAAGAAAGAAACTTGTCAGAAGAAAATCAATAGATGAAACAAAAGTGAAGAAATAACTGGTAGGATCCACAGATAACCATTTAGACAATGTCAGACATACCTCAGCACTTTGCAGTTCTGATCACATGTTTTAACAACAAATGAGGGTTTCGGGCCTGGTTTTTATAAGAATAATAATGTCCCCCTTTCCCCAGCTGAACTTTTATTTTCTTATCTGGCAGGCTCTAGTTATAGAAGAAGAAGTGTTTAGCCAGAAGGATCATGAACTGCAGATACTGCAGAATCAGATAAAGACATTACTACAGGAAAATGAAGAGCAACTGGAATCTTTAAAGGACACTCAAGAAACACATAGGTTACAGGTATTTTTCCTCTGGTACACGTTACATACATCTCTATTGAGCCATCCTTCCACTATATGAATGCATTCATTATTTCAGGACAGGTCCCTCAGGCTGTTTTGTGACATAACTACCTGTCAATCTCTATTTCAACGGGCATTTTGTTCGAAGTAGAGCTGTATCACTTAATGAGTTGAGTTCATCTAGTGGATGAAGCACAGCAGTGTGATTCCTGAAGTTTGTCTGTCAGCCTAGCTGTACCACAGCCTTCATGTATAACTTCAGGTGAATCATTCACCCTCTTCGTGCTTCCTAAAGCATAACACACACCCCTCTCCCCAGATATGTATTATTGCTAAGTAGTTTC
Organism: Antrostomus carolinensis; assembly: GCF_000700745.2. NCBI lineage: Eukaryota > Metazoa > Chordata > Aves > Caprimulgiformes > Caprimulgidae > Antrostomus > Antrostomus carolinensis. Next base: position 3,153 of record NW_010321433.1, read on the forward strand.
AGGACAATTAACAAATTAGGATTTGAAAGGCCTTTAAAGGTTCTTTGGAATCTAAAAAATAAAGACCCTATAGAATGCTTTAATTGAAAGATTGTACAGAAACATATTCAGGTTTAGCTTTATTAAGAATTAGAGTATTGTTCCCTTTTGACTTTATAAGACAGAATTTCATCCTAATTTTATGAGTATTTACTATTAGAGTAAACTGAGCGACATTGTGGAAACTCTGCTTGCCTCCTTCCTTCTCTAGGTCTTGTGCTTGCTAATGAAATGATGATGGGTAGTAAGTTTATAACATTTCAAGATCCAGGGGACCATAAATAGAATAGTTTATATTCTCCTGGTGCTGGTGTTGCCTGTCACTACCTGATAGGTAAATTATTATCTGACTTTTTAAAAGAGAAAAGCATAAGCATGGCTAGCTAGTACTCTTCTCCTTATTCTACCTTTTCTCCTTTTTCCTCTTCTTTGCTGATGGCTTGGGGAGAGTCAGTGAATGAAAGGTAAGTATACTAGTCATCACCTTTTTCTTCCCTCTGGCAGTTTTTTTTTTCTGTCACCTCTGGCTAGATTGATTATTTTTTTTTCCTAACCTGTACAGCACAGTGTCAACGTACAACACTGAGATAATGCTTATATAAATTCTGGAGGATACAAGTTAGAGGTAATGAGTAGAAGCAGTCACAGCGTAGGTAAAAGATAGTGATTGTTTCAGTATCAGAGACAGGAAAGAAGCTTGGGAGCTCTCGGGCACCATTTTGGTACTTAATCCACTGAACTGCTGCTTCTATTGAAAAACATATAAAATAGGTAGAATAATGAAAAACAAATGCTTCTGTCAAATTGTTCAAGTTGTATTCACAGGAATATGTAACTTAGGGATACATGATACTAGGTAGGTATTAGATGTTTATACACATGTGTATTTCTGTAATGGGTGCTGCACTGTGGGGTACAAGGGTATCAGGGACAAATAATCTTAAAAGGGTTAAATAATAGCTTCCCAGTGGATACGTTGGCCTTTACTGCTTCCAAAATCATTACAAATATGGTATATAAATATATATTCTATTTCCTAGAACACAGGAATATTATGTATTGTATTCCAACAAACTGTCAATTTGCAAGGCATTGTCTGTATGCACTTGGAAGGAACTTGCAGTCTAAGAAAACCAGCTATCAAGAATGAATAAAAATGTATTATTCAAAGTAGGAGAAGGCAAAATATCTTTCAGTTGACTATCACTAGCTATTCTTCAACTTTCCTGGTGTTACTAGACCAGATTTCAAAAGTACTTTGAAAAGAACTGAAAGGAATAAAGGAAGTTGAAAACTAATATAATCTTGGCCTTATGGATGAATTGGTTTAGGTGAGATAAGTAGTTTTGAACAATGTACAGAGACTGCTGTAGGAGAAGCAGTTAAGTTAGTTCTCCAAACAGGCATAACCAACAAAGCTGAGGCTGAGAAGAAGAAATAGCCCTTATGAGGGATCCTGGGATGATGTACATGTTTGTGCTTATTAATACAAATAATCTTTAAAGTGGAACTTCCCAAAGAGGAAGAGGAAGTCTGTATATATGTTTAATTAATTAGACTCAGACCATGTGTTTAATTTGAACATTTTTGTTGAATTCCCATTTTATTTCTTCATAAACCCACATAAAAGCAAGCACGGGGCTGATAAGTATGTCATCCACTTCTCACTAGATGCCTAGATAAGCTAACGTAACTTACCTGTGATAAGTTTTTCTGGAAAAAAATGTGCCTAAAAATTTACTGGAATTGAAGTGTGTGTGTTAGATTGATGATATGTCATAGAATTTTTAGTTTGTTGCAGAATTTGCCTGTGCATTGCAGAAGAATTCAGGGTCAGTGAGTGATTTACAAGACTTGTAAATCACTTACCTTTGTAAGGAATTTAGAAACGGTGAATACAATGCAAAGCTCATGATCAGCAACAGTTTTGCTTTGGTTTCTTTTTTCCCCATGAGACTGAGAACATGGTGGAACAGC
>NW_010321433.1:5198-10958 GCF_000700745.2 Antrostomus carolinensis
ATCGGAGAAGTCCGCAGATGTGAAACCTCCGGGCTCCTCACGCGCCTGCGGAAACGGACCGGCTGCTGCGGCATCTGCAGGGAGGCTGCAGGGTGTCCCAGAGAGCCTGCGGCACTCCCTGTGCCCGCCTTCAGGGACACAGACCCCAAGGGTAAGGGCTACCCAAATGTCACCTTTCCCTTTCCCCCCCGGCTCCTTTACTTTGTAGTGGTTCTGGTTCAGTTATGAGACTTGGCGTGACAAATCATGGTGGCTTTTTCAGATGCTGTTTAGCTTCCCACTGAAGACTCTGAAAAATTCCTTTTCAATGTCTTGCAACACATGCTGTGCCACAATTGTCCAAAATGTTCAGGCTTAAAGTTGTCACTCACACGTGCTAAAGCTGTCGCCTTTTCTGGTGTTTCCCTGGGCTTTTTGAGGGTTTACATGCGAAGCATTATCAAAACCGAGTGATTATTCCTACCAATATATTGAATATGTTGGATAACGAGTTGCTGACAATGACTTCTTTCACGTTTGGGACAAGTGCTTTATACTCTTGCCAGACCTTTGGTTACCAAGGTATTCAGAGCTATTGCAGAAAACCTCTGCAATTTTGCATACAAGCTCAAGTGGTGACAGATGTTTAAGCTGAAATATTTTTGAATATCAGTAAAGAATTGCTCAATTGTTGCAAGTGGTTTTACCCATCACTTTCTTGGTGTCCTTTTTGCCAGGTGTGTACCAGCCCCCCTCCCTTCTGCCTGGCCCGGGTAATGGCGGAATTCCATGCTCGCACACAGATGGTACTGAGAAACATCGAAGATCAGGATGAAGTCCTTCACTACCCAATCCCTGATCGGAGCAATGAAGAGAAAGAAAACACAGGCAGCAAAAAGAAAACTTCGCTTAAGTAGTTATTTGGTTCTTTAATTCTTCTGATAGACAAGTGTAGAGCCAAGGTAGTACCACTGCCTAATCCTGCCATAAGATGAGACCATTTGTGATGTTACTTCTGGTAAATTTATGGGATCAGCTGGGCATATCACACAATAAGTTTAATAACCATAGGGTTTTTATTTAATAAAGATTTCATAATCCTTGTTTTGGGGCCAGAATCGACCATGAAGATCAGGGGGGTGGGTTGGGGAGTAGATGGGAAGAAGGTACCCAGTGCTAATGTGAGTTTGGGATTCTTTGCTGTTAAGATGATGTACTTTGCAGGAAGCTTAAAGTAAAACAATCTCTGTGTGTTTTTCATGTGGCATGCTTTTACTTTTTCCTGAGGCATTCCATAAACCGAACATGGACACGAGAACAGGCTTCTCCATGCTTTCTTCCTGACCTGAGTGACATGAAGTGTCAAGCAGACAAGTCTGGTTTATCCAGCAGACCTGCATTATGGACTGACACAACCACAGGTAAAATGGAAGTCATGAAAGCAAACCTTATTACAGTCTCAGAGTGGAGACTCACTGAGGCTGAGCAAAAATGCGATAACTTGCACTTCATATCAAAATGAAAGAGGAACTTCTTAAGGACTTTGTAAGAACTGGTAACTGACTGCTGTAAAATAGAATGAAGAAGTTCAGAAACAAAAGAAAAGGCACAAAACTTCTGAAGTCCTGCGTGTCTTAGTATGTCTGTAATTTATGCAAGAACTTTTAATAACTTAAAGTTTCATAACTTTCATTACTCACTTGCTACGATTGTAAATTTTTATTACAGCTGACTCTGCTATGATACGCAGGTGTACTTGTTAAGCATTTTTTGTGCTTTGCTGAATATTGCTTTCATCCACCCACACTGTAATTTTTCATGTATGCTCAGTGCTACTGATCTCTTCGTGGACATGTATTTGTCAGATGGTGTCTGGATAGGAGAGAATATAGATCACTGTGAGGGGAATGTAAGTGTTCCCAGCACTGCAGCAGAGAAGCCGCAGTCGGAAGTGGGTGAGGGAAAAGGTCCCTATCAGCCTACCGCCCTTACACATCTGTCCTGGTGCCTGTATCACAGAAATTAGCCTTATGATAACAATACAGATCTCTTTGCTCAGCCCATTCAATCACACTCTTCTCCTGTGCATACCTTCTCTTGAGGTCGTCTTTTGGCACTGAGAAAGATTCTGTGCCCCTCCCAAAAGCAGTGCTTTGGGAAAGGTTGCGCAAACTGGACAAGTCAGAGAGTAGAAACACAATCCAAAATTGTTTCCCAATTATTAAGCTGAAAGTTGAGTAATAAATAAATGGCATATTTTCTGGAAAGAGCAACATTTATGAAATACAGGAGAGCCATTTTGGCAAAAACTACATTAGGCAGAAGACTGTAACTTTATTTGGTGCTCACATGGCGCTTTATTTGGTGACATCAGGTGACACATGAAGAACTCAGGTTTAAGACGCCTTCCTTTATTTCAGAGTTAGAAAGGAACTGTCTCAGAAATCATTGGTTTATTGAGAAGGAAGTAAGTAATGGTTCACCTACTGAGTTAAGTATTACATGTCAACTGCTTTTCCCACTGTTTTTAAACTGTTTGGATTCGGTGTCTTTAAGGCAAGGATGCTCAGTCTGTAAGCAGGCGGTATTCTTTGAAGATAACTGAACTGGAGCAAGAACCTGAGCAGACCAAAATGGAACTAGATGAAACACAAAAGCAGCTTCAGGAGGTGGAGAGTAAGGAGCTAACAGGCATTCCTAAAAAAAAAAAGCCAAGTTACAAAAAGAGTTCCAGAAGAAGACAGATGCAGCTAAGGTGAAAGTGCAGGTACTTCTGATCTGACCATCTGACCAAATCTTGGTCTCACTATCACCTTTTAAACCTTAACACTCTGCTTGTAAAACTCATCAGGCTTGCACATTGGAAGCTCGTTGGATTGAAGTAGCTAATGACAAACTTAATACTATTATACTCAGAATTCTGTTTAACATATATGTGGTTAGATACATACAGAATTTTCTTGGTTGATAAGAAACTAAGAAAGAAGTGGGTGATATGAGATGCTCATACACCATTGTATGTAGTATCATAAAAGAACTTCAACAAGGAGACTGTTACAAGTTTATTACCTGCCATTAAGAAAATTGATGTTTTATGAAAACACTACATAAATTCCAGCTCTAAGCAAATCACTGGGATGCTTTGCAAGAGCAGGCCAAATACAGTCATATTTGTTTGGCACTGACCTTCTATGTTTTATGACCTATACTATACCTAAGTGTAAATTCTGTGTAGGGCCAGATTAGGTGCTCTGTGCCTCTCAGTCCTAGAATAGTGGGTCAGACAAGCACCACACAGAAAGAGGTAGCTGGCTCATTGATTTGACCTCAGGACCAGCATTCTGGCACCACTGTGTCTCTGCACATTCTCCAGAGCTGTGGTTTCTGTTGGATTTTACTGCTTTCATTGTGTTGCGAATCATGAACTGGATCTTTACCTTTCTGTGTTGCTTGAGATTAATGCTGTCTGTGCCAACTTTACCAGACAGCTCAGCAACCACAGAAATAGCGAGTGATCATTTAGGCAGCAGTTAGTAAATCTTGCCAACTTTAAGAATTCGGTGAAATAAAGAGTGAAGTTGAGTCATATTTTCGTTTTAAGTTTTCCTGCTATCAAGCTGCAATTTGCCAAAGTTACCTGAAGTCTCTGAAGGTGAAATTCTTAAAAGTTAAATAAAGGCAACTTTTTAGCATTACCAGTAATATATCCAGTGGTAAACTGTGGCTTCAGAATAAATTTATAAGGGACTGCACTAGCAGGATCAGAGCTCTCATTTGCTATCTTTCTTTCTTTCATCATCATAATTTCTTGTCACTAACTGTTTTTCCATGAATAGCTGGTCTTGGGCAGCTATAATGCAATGAGGATGGGCTAGCTGAATTCTTGTGGTACCCTCCAAACCTAGTTGCTGTGATTATATAGAAGACAGCTGTTTATGTTATTAGTTATGTTATCTAACTGTTATTAGAAAAAGAATACATTCCATTGAAGGCACCCAATACAAATTTGTTTATACAAGATGTAGCAATGTAATATTGCTGAGTCTCTTTTTAAGTCAGTCCAATTTCTGTATTATTCTGAGTCAAGATTCTGTTGCAGAATTAATGTTAACATTAGAAATGTCAATTTCTTCTACAGTTTTCTGTATTACTCTAAAAAAGGAAAAGCTTAATCATAAAATTCTGACCCAAAAGTCCTGGGTTAATGCTCTTTGGATTTCTGTTTACACTTTAGACATTAGAGAAGCAAAAGAAATGGCTGAATGAAGAAATGGAAAGAATTCTGCAACGGCACCAACAGCTAGCAGACCTAGAAGAAGATTTAAAGAAAAGAGAAGCCATTGTAGCCAAGAAAGAAGCATTATTGCAAGAGAAAAACCACCTGGAAATCAAGAAACTGAGATCTAGCCAGGTGATTTAAGAAAAAACATGACACTCACCACAGTTATAGTGCTGACTGAAGGAGTGGGGGAGGTGGGGAGGCAGGTAGATAGCAGAAGGGGCTCAAGCCATGTGACTATCTCTACCACTGCCATGAATTTATTGTGTGGTTTGAGCAAATCAACATTTAAAATGTGAATCATACAGAATAATAATTTTTATTCAATTTTTCTCAAAAAAACCCAAAAAAACCTCCAACCATCCCAAAATAATGTGACTCATATCACATGGTATTAAATAATAGGATATCTAAAAATGACTCAGTCCTTTTTCAAACTCGAGAACATGACACGGAAACATTTTGCATTATTTATTGTTTTAACGCATTGAGCGTTTTTGTTTTCTTTCATCATTTGAGTAGACAGTAAATTTGATGGAAGCTGTCTACTCAAAACAAGCAGGGTCCCATTGCAAGAAGCAGGCAAGTGTTTGACTGCAGAATGTGATGGTCTCACCTACATTTTCCTTACTGGAAGGAGTATCTCAGTTTTATATCTATGGTTGCTGTGACTTCTTTTAGGCTTTAAACAAAGATAGTATGAAATGGTCTACTCGCTTAAGTATGCTGGATGAGGAACTGTGTGATAAAGGTATGAAGCTTCAGGGCAGCACCAGTGAAGAGAAGACGGGCATTCTGGAAAAAATTCAGGTTCTCCAGGCAGAAAAGGATCAGCTACTCAGAAGAAGAAATAGTGTGGGTGAGAAACTGAAAGATGGCAAAGTGTTGTCAACTGAAGTAAGTAAGCACCTCTGAGATAAATATAGGTCTTGGGTAGCGTTGTATAATAAAGCTCTGAAATGTCTCCAACCAAGGAAATGAGGTTGGGTACTTTTGTAAATAGCAATGTCAAAATACTGCTATCATAGCACTGCTTATGTACCAGTGAACAAAGTTCATGTTCAGAGGGACTTAATGCAGCTGGGGCCTTGGCAAACTGTGCTGGCCTAAGGATCGTATCATCAGAAACAGGGAACGGGAAGTTCCCATATTAGTTTATCGTAGGCAGATATTTTAATGTCAGGACAGAGAACAAGGCAATGCACTCGCGTAGTGATGCCCCTTGATTTTTTTTTCATAGGATTTTGTGAAAAAGCAGACTTCACCTGAAGGCCTCAGTGTTTTTACAGCGAAAATAAGTCATATTACCTGGATGGTGCACACTTGAGTTGATCAGTATAATTATGCAGAAGATATAAATTCATATAAAATGCACAGATGATTTGTAGGTCTTGAGAAGCAGCATGGGCATGTGGCTGAGGTGGCATTGTGCCAGAAAGAACCCTGCTTGCCCCACGCCTCAAAATCTTAGGCAATGCTTCAGGCCATGCCTTTCTGACACT
>NW_010321433.1:10984-17549 GCF_000700745.2 Antrostomus carolinensis
TACTGACCTGATTCATTCATTAATCCAACAAAAAACTAGCACAACCCAAAAAATAATAGCAGAAGTCAAACTGTGGGGTGGATGAGGGCAGGATAAAAAGGGAAACATGACTTCTGTTTTTGTGATGAACCATTTGATTGACCTCTGTATCATGGAAGGGATACTATGACAGAAGACGACGAGTGTTCTAGATTTGTACTCTACCTCTTATTTTTCCCATTCCAGTCTCTGTACTAGTACTACTTTGCCTTGCCCTTAAGTCTTGTTTCACTCCTGAGAATGAAGTTAAAGAATATCTTGTGTATAGAAACATTAATTCTACACTTGTTAAAGATCTCACTCATGTGTTTCTCTGTAGGAAGAACATGTCCTGTTCCAGCTGGAAGAAGGAGTTGAAGCACTGGAGGCTGCTATTGATTACAAAAATGAGAGTATTCGGAATCAACAGCACTTGCTTAGGTCATCCTCTCAGATTCTTTCACAAAGCGAGAATAATGTAATAGGAAAACTAGTTTCCCTGTCTGCTGCTGAGCTCAGAGCTATCCTCTTGAAGTATTTCAACAAGGTTTGTTTTGGCTAATGAACACTATTTTATTCTATTTTCTGTTACTGTTCTAGATAATGAAGTGAAATGGTGTCAAGAAAGAAAAAAAAAAATTAACAAGCTTTTGGTGAAAATCTCTTCAGGTTACATACATCTGCTATAAGTTCAGATATTTTTAATTTTGACATTAACCTAAATAGGATACTTGTGTGTTAACTTTGTATAATTTGTTTGGGGGTCATTAGCTTAAAAGGTGCTGCAAATCTGGCAATTTCCTCACTCCTTTCCTGTGCTCTGTGTCGCTAACTTTTGGGAGCAGCAGCATATTTAAATAGTGGTGGTGTATTGAAATTCTTCCCAACTGCAAGCTTCATAAAGCTCAGGGTAGTATCCCTATTTTTGTTCTAAATCCAGTATAAACTCTTTTTGCGTACGCTGCCTGCTCTGTGTACAGCCACATACTGAAGAATCATACTGTCATCTGGAAACATAAAACTGAAACGCATTAGGGCATGGTGTGTCTTTGTGACCTTGGGTGAAGCTTGGGTGATTTTTGTGAGCAAGTTGTCTGTGGGTTACAATTTGGAAGATTTCCAGAATCAGGAAAACACTGTTGTTTCAGTTTAAATTCTGCACAGGGTATTAAAAAAATCCACTAATCCATGTGATCAAAAGGTAGAGAGCTCATTTCTAAAGTAGGAACTTGTAGCAGAGGGCGATACAAGTTTCCAACAGAAGCTTATGGCTCAAAGAGACCATTGCTTTTGTATGCTTTATTCTGTTAAGAAGATGGGTGAGAGCTTTTATGAAAATGGTTTCCTAATCCAAAAGAAGTGTATTTTTTCTTAGATTGTTGGCCTACGTGAGTCTGAACGCAAATTACAACTGCAGATTGAAGAACAGACAGTGAAGGTCAGGGACCAGGAAAACAGAATACATGAATTAGAATCTGCTCTTGAACACGTCAAGTTGCAGTGTGACAGGCAGCTGACCCTACAACACAAAGAACATGAGAAAAAACTACAGCTAATACTGCATAATTTCAAAGGTATTTACTTCCTGAGGGGGATTGTACAGTATTGTCTGCAGTGACTCCAATACTATTTTCCAACTGAAATAAAAAAAAAGAACAATATCCAGAGATATATTTTGGCTGTCACTAAATCAGATGTTGTGAAGGATGCTGAGGAGTGGACATGTGGTGTCTGTATGAACAGAAAACTGGGGGGTTTTTGTTTTGTTTTTTTTTAAAGCAGTATGAAAATTGTTGTATTTTCATATTGAATTCACTGATACTGAAAGATACCAGTCCTGCTGATCTTGATGTTCTAAATACTCCTATTACAACTGACAAGTGGGCTTGGCACGGACTAGTTAAAATGTACACACTGCAAGTAAAGTGTCAGCAAGATCCAAGACATATTGTGTCTAGTTGGGCATCTTGATTTTTGGCACAGAGACACTTTGTTCTTAAACTGATTTTACCTGTCCTAGAACAAGATAGTGAAGGTACTGGAGAAATCTTGAAAGGGTATGAAGTAAAAGTTCAGCAACTGGAAAAAGACTTATTTTTCTATAAGAAAACCAGCAGAGAGCTGAAGAAGAAATTGAAGGGCCTCTTTGGAGAGTCACCCCATCAATTATTGGCATCCACTAAATGTAAGTACATTTTCTCAAAATATTTATGCAATTGACCATTTGGAGGGTGGTGAACACAGAGAAGTTTATCAGATAGACATAAAAATCCTACTTTGACTGAACTAACATCCTGAATCTCCAGGAACAGATTACACCTCTTCTCCCCTTTCAAAGGAGAGACAGCATTGGTTTGTAGCTGTACCAGTGGTATACCAGTTGTTTAAAATCTTGTTCTGTTTTCTCTGGATTCTAACATAATTTCAGCATCTACAACCCCAAACTGTTGTGGTTAAGAAAAAGGAATTTTACTATCTGGAAGGGTCTGAATGACGTCGTAACTAACTGCTTTGTCTTATTCATTAATATATATAAATATCCTTTTCACATCTGTCCTGGTCATCCTTGGGGATCGTCTGATGATCATAGAAACTTTAGTCACTGTGCCCTTTAGTTGAACTTTTCTTCTGGCATGCTTAGTTCATCTCTTGGCCTGTTTACAACACTTCTGTCTCCACAAAAATGGTTTATTCTAGCATCACGACCTTATCAAAGATTCAAGGCCTCAAGTCTCCTGTTATCTATTTTAGACTATAAATGTGACTAGGCCTGGCTGATACGTAACTAACTTTCAATGTCACATTGTTTAAGCAGAAGGGTTCTTGGTATCAACAAAGTAAGAAAAATGCTTTAGAATTTGTTGCTGAGCTTTAAAAATCATTAAAGCCCTGTGTGCACATTACAGTCAAATTTACAGAATGAGTTTTATGTGTTGTGATAGTGTAATTGCTGATGGTTTTTCAATATATGCATAATATCATATTTGACTGTCATGGCTCAGCTGCTTTAAGACTGCCTACTAGGAGATGAGTTAGAATGGTGAGGTGTGTATTACCAGCACCTTGTCAGAGGAAAGTAACAGCTAGTATCACTGATGTTTTTGTAGATGACAAACTTCTTCAAGAAAGGACAAAACGTGAGGTTCTGATAATTTCCTACCATGTTCATACTGCAAGTTACTGATGCTGTAAAACCGTATTGACTAACTAATGTTTCTTGATGGCAGGCACTCAGAAGAGTTGTAACTTTTAGCTATTTCTCGCCTCATAAATTTCATTTTAGATAACAGTGCTGATGACAAGGCATCCAGTCAAGATGGAGCAGAAGTTGCTTATGAAGAATTCAGGTTTACACTTAATCCTGAAACCAATAGTCGACCAGAGAAAATAAAAGAAACTGAAAGAACAAGTATTTTAAGAGCTCAGCAGAATTCATACAAGCTTGGAGAAGATGTTTCCAAATTTGGGTGCAACAAAGAATGTCTGTCAAGCACTAGTGATGACAAAACAGGAACCAGTGAAGCTCAGCCTTCAAAATCTCATCCTCATCTACCTTCTGTCATCCAGAGAAGAGAAAATGGAACGCAGTTTCAGGGAGTAACTCTAGTAAAACTATCTCGCCAAGAGCTACATCCTATTCCTCCCCCTGAATTATCTTTGAGACGCTCAAGCCTTGGAGCTGGTGTCAGTTTTATTGCTTCAGAATCCATTGAAATGGAGAAAAAGTCTAGTGCCACTAAGACCTAGTTACTCTTCGTTGCGCTTTTAATAGCTGTTGCTGCTGAAGCAACTGTATTGGATTTCTTGCTTCATGCTTTTGTCGAGTATAACCCATGGATAAATGCTTAAGCGTTCTTTAGTTCTTACTGCTTGCTATCAAGCCATTGCAGCCCTTGGTTAGATTAGCAGGCTACATACATATGCACTGCATTTCCTGGGATCATCATGCATATTCAAGAGATTGCCGGTAACTTAATATCCTGTTTGCATACTGATTACGCGTGCGTTTTGTGTAGCTAGGGTGGTCGTGAGGGGTCTCTAGCGCTCTTTTGGCAGTGCACATTCTTTCCCACATTGTCCTGTAATGCACTAAGTCATAAGTAATATTGTTGACTTAGAAGTTTCCCAGGTCCTTGAGGAACATAAAGATGTTCTTGTTAGTCATTATAACTCTTCTTTGCCAAGTCCCTGAGGAAGATAAGGATGTTCCTGTTGGTGTCCATAACTCTATCTGCTGTTCGCGTAGATAGAATGACACCTGCAAAAGCCTTGAAGTAGTTACTTATTTGGTTATTCTTTGCTTGTTGTCACTAAAAACACCTGCTCAAGAGAGAACTGTGTCTGTCCCTAATAGTCATTACATCCTGGAATTTGAGCAATGTATGCTTTAAGATTTTGTTTCCCACATACGCATGCACGTGACCCAAGTTACACTTAGGAGAAAAGGCCTCTCTCTAGATATCTCTCTATAAACTTTAATACTGACTTTGGTTACACTCCTCTACAAATATACATCAATTCCTCTTCTTTTGAAGTTTCCACAAATGAAAACCCTTGTTTTTATGAATGCAAAATAAGCAAGTGAAAATGTAGGAAAGTACAGCTCAGACACTAGTAGATGTCAGTTGGTGCTCCAGAGGTTTCTGTGGCTGTGAGACTGCAGATGAAGTAGTCATTCAAACATTAGATTCTGCATGCCACGCATACCCATTTCAAGAAATAACTATGATGTCGCCCAATGCTAAGGTAGATAAATACATCAGATATATTTGAGCTCTTTGGAGAAGTGGAAGAATTGTTGACCCAGGAGAGGGACCTAACATAAGCAAAGCAACAAGAGGAGTCAGCCAGACAGTCGTATAGAGAAAAGTAAACAGTGATTTATGTTCTTGTTCATGTAACTTTAATAGAGCTAAGAAATAAAATGGTTTTACATCTTTCATACAGTATGTAGCTCCTCTTATTTCTGCTAATTGAAAACAAGACTTCATCTAATAGGCTTTCATTATCACTCTCTTTGTTTTACTTCCTTGATGTTATTCACTGGCACTTACAGCCTTCGTTGCCATTTAGGTGATGTGCAACATGGGGGTAAAAACAGCACAGAGCTAATTTGCAGTGACCCACTGCTGTCCCAGAAGTCAGGTCTGTCACCTGGTGTGCCAAGAGCCAGGTCACACACAGAGTGTAGTTATTTCCTTTCGTTGCATACGTGCGCATGTATGGGTCCCTGCCCCCTTAATTTACAGAATTCAGATCACCTGCTCCAAAGGCTGATTGTCCTTCCATTATACAGACCAAGTCTTTAAATCCACAGTTGTTTATACACAAAGCGTTCATGTATTCAGACTGGTTAAAATCACTTCACCTAGCATGTAATTTTGTAAGCAGGCTCAATCTTACTACTTTGCTTCCTTCTTTTGAGGCCGTGACATGAAATGAGCAGAGTGTCTCTGAGTGGGCGGTCTCGATCTCCCCCTGCTGAAATTCACTTTCCTTTAAGGCCACAGTCTTTTGGGAAGTCAGAGCAGTTCTTCAGGGTTGGCTCACTGGGTTAGCAACTTATCAGTTCCACTTCTGCTTTTTGATGGCTACATCCTACCTATCAGACCAAGGTACATTGTTTAAATCATGAATCTTTAACTACCATTTTTTCTGTCCTAATTTCTTATCTAGCCTCAGGCCAGTTAAGGATGGGCAGCAATATACCTGGTGTATCTAACTTTATCCTTCAGTATCTCGACATTGCCACCACGCCACTATTTCACTTATTAACAGCTGTTTCTCCTGCTATGTCCTGCTAAAACTAGCTTCAAAAAAAGCCGTGCATATAATCTGCTCTGTTAACGAGTAACAGAGAACATAACGAGTAACTCAGAACATAAACTAACTTTACTTAAGATCTGAATTCTCTATTATGATTACCTGAACACTCTGATGGCTGCATTTCCAGAACAGACTCTTGCCCTTGCCATCGCCAGCTCTTTGCTTGGTACCACACATTAACAGCAGAGTCACCCCATGCAAGCAGTTTGCCGAAGTTCTCTGATTTGTGTAAATATGAATGGCACAGTCTTTGAGAAGCAATACTGGCTTTTAGTAAGTTAATGGCAGTTTTACTCCATCTATACTGAAACAAAGCTTCTTTCTTAGTAACTTAAGAGTGAGATTTCACAGGTACTGACTCTCCCAACTAGATGTGTGTGATGGGGGACCTTTTATCCTGGCAAAGCAATTTACAACGCGACCGATTTGAAGGCTCCAGCTTGAATGTACTTTCATTGTACAGCAAATAAATAGTATGTCAGTTCAGGTGTTCAGGATCAGTGTGATGATTAAGCAGGTTATTCTATGTAGGGCTTACAATGAATCTAAAAATATTTTGTAAGAAAAACTATTTGCAGGACATCACTTCAAACAAATGCACATTATGCATTTCTAATATGACATAATTTTTACATAACAGCCAACAGTAAATGCAACACAGCAAACTTTGTTATATATTTGTAAATTAAGGGAAGATTTGCGTTAAGATACTTCTCGTAAA
>NW_010321434.1:0-6758 GCF_000700745.2 Antrostomus carolinensis
AAAAAAAAAAAGGGAAAAGGGGAAAAAAAAAGGTGATTTTGCAGCGATTTTGTAGGACACACTCCATCCTTAAAAAAAAAAAAACGGGGGGGATAAAAAAGGTGCCTCTGTCACAGAGTGGTTGTAGGTTGGCTTTGTTTGTGTGCTTGAAATAAAGCAAAAAGAAAAATACCATAGGGAGCAATCTTGGGCCAGCAAGATTTTATTATTAACACCTGCTTAAAATACTTCCCCGGTTAAATCAGGCAAACTCCACCGTAAACTTCTCTCTTACAACTTTCCAAGAAAGATTTCTCTTAACTGGAAAATTAAAAACCAGTGTCCAACAAACATTCTTGAACTCCTTCAGCTCCTTGGCCAGACAACTCGGGGGGGGGGTGGTTTTTTTTGGGTGTGTTTTGGTTATTTTCTTTTCCCTGGGTACAACATTTGCTGCCAGTTTTAGTTGATGCTCCGGAAATCGTTATTGCGAAAGGAGGTGAAAGAAAAACGTCAATTCTTTTTAACAGCAAGCAAAGTTCACTGGGTGGTGACCGGTGGAAATATGTTCTCAACATATTTCTCCGTGGTTATCAGAACAGATTGAGGAGGAATTGTTCATCTCGAGGTGGGGGGAAAAAGCTGTGGTGCTGTTACAGGGATTAAAACACGCGCTGGAGTTGAGCTTGTAGACTCAGATCGTCCTGTGTGAGTTGTCATATGTGGTAGCAGCACTTTTTTGGCCTCATTATTTAAACCACTGGCTTTCCAACCTCTCTCCTTATTGATTATGGACCCATATATTGATTTTTTCATCAAAAAAACCCAGACTTTGCTGCACATTAGACCCCCTCAACAAAGGTTTTGGTTTTCTCAGCTGCCTCTGGGCTTCTTAGAAGTAACCTGTGGACTGCTGGGTGTTGGAATTTAGACTGCACGTTCAACAACTTGGTATTTAGACCCAAAAAAAAACCCCATGTGCCAATTGCCTGTGAATACACAGCATTGGTGTTAAGTCTTGAAAACCATCAGTAATGACCCGTGCAGCTGGTTTGCAGGATTTTCTTCCCCAGGACTGGGATGGGATGGGATGGGTGGCTCCTAAACTGGTTTCCTAACAAGTTGAAACATAAAATAGGTGTCAGACCACAGCCTGGAGAAGGAGTTTGGAGCCATATGTCTGTTTTCTGAGTTCAACAGCAGCAGAAATGTCAAGGCTTCTTCTAATTAACCTATTAATGATGAGGCTCCTGTCAATTCTCTTATTTAAAATTCATTTAGAAGCTCTCCTTTTGTGCTGGTTGAGTAGATGGAGGGAAAGTTCTTCACTTTAAAGGTGAGAGCACATTCTTCCTGCCTTTTATTTGTTTTTTTTTCCATTTAGTTTATGTTTTCTAGTCAGCCACGATGCGTTCATGTCGGGTTCAACCTGTGCCAGGGGACTGCAGCCAGCTTGAAAAAGTTGGGACTCTTGTTTCCAACTTTAAATATCCGAGTATGATTTTTAGTTTCTGGATGACTTGCCTGAAAGTGGGTTTGTTTTTTTTTTTCCTACTACTTTGCTGCTAATTTTAACTCTTGTTTCTTTTAGCAGCAGTGGGTCAGTAGATTTCATAAGCACCAGCGAGGAGCAAAAGAAGATGTTGAGATCAGAAAGTAGGAGGAGAAGTTGGTGAGGCGGCCAGATGAAGGAAAGATTTGAGGTGGTTGTGGTGTATTTACCAGAAGGACAAATCTATACTCATTTCTTCAGCTTCTTTTTAAGAAAACAGAGGCAGAGTGAGCATCCAGAACTGGCCTTGCACTTGATTTTGGAGGTGGTGGGTGTAGCTGAGCTGATTCTGGGGCTTAGAGAAGATACTGGTGTGCTCTACAAGGTGGGTGTTTTGGACTCGGACATATCCTAGGTAGGGATGGAGGGATCCCAGTTGTTGACCTCAGGCAGCAGAAGAATCGAGGTGAATATAATGGAAAGGAAAATCTTTGTTTTTAAGGTGTTGTCAGGTGGCTGTGAGTGTTTTGGGGTGGTGAGGTTGAACGAGGAGCACGAAGGGATTCCTGAAACAGATCTCTGCTCTCTTACCACAAGGGAATGGATTTTATTCCCAACTCTTGGGCGAAACACTGTGATAAAGGTTATTCTTTCTTTATTTCAGCCCAGCATATAGTGAAACACTGAAAGGTATTTCTTTCTTCCTTCCAAGCATGTTTACACATGTCCCTCTTCATTATAACATCCAGAGAAACAGCAGAGGTACAAACCCAATTGTTTTCCATTTCTCTTTGCTAACGTTATGCTGCTGCAGCATTAAAACATCACTCCCAGATTGGAGCTCATTAAGTTAGGTGCTGTACAGAGACATCATAAATTACAGCTCCTGTTCCAGAGCCTCATCGAAGCTCAGAAGTCAGGGGAATCATTGTTCTTCCAGCCTCAGATTCAAACTGTTGAAAAAGAACAGCAGCTTACAATTTCTACCAAAAAAAATCTGTTTATCTGGTAAATACGTGGGTGGTTATTGGCAATTTTACTAATGATCATCTTCAGGTCAATTATCTTAATACATCTTGATCAGGTAATGTTTTATCCTGAGAAAAAAAACCAACACAAAATGTCATTTTGCACAGCACAGCTTCAGGAGATGGTGGAAAATAGATTCCAAAAGGTGCTTAACACCATTAGATTAGATTTTACTGGGAAACTTTCCCCTGTCTAGCTACATAGACATCTTGACACATGTAATCCTGTGTGAGAATAAATATGTGCAAAATGAGCTCGGATAGTTGCTGAAAAAAAACAGAAGAAAAGAAAAAACAATGTTCTTTCACTGTCAGCTTAATATTTTAGTCTCCCTGGAGCCTAAATCCTAAATCCACAGACCCCCCCCATGTTTGATTGGATTCATTTTGTAAATACACGTTACCTTTCATGGGGGAATTTGGGACTTGAGAGTTTTCTCTTGTTTTCCTCTCTGCTGTAGTTAATGCAAAGGGAATTTAATACCTCAGCACCCCAGGTTCCTCCTGCCACGAGCAATCCTGCTGCCACCCGTAACCCCTCAACTTTGCTGGGTACTTCTGGGGAGCAGCAGCACATCTTGGGCTCAAGGTGGTCACCTGAAGGAGTTCCTGGCCCAGCAGCTGAGCCCTGGGCTACATTAGTGGAGGATCAAGGGGAGTTTGTCTTTTGGCAGTGCCCACTGACCACTCCAGTCTTTAGGAGGAGCGATGAGGACCGGCACCGGGCTGGGATTAAATCACAGTGAGGGTTTGCTCTGGTCTAAATACCAACCTGATCCGTCTCTTTTTTTGAGTAAGAACAAAGCTTTCATTCGAAGGATCTGCAGCTTAATGTGAGGCTTGTTTAAACAGCTTCTTGAGAGGGTTGGGTTTGTCTGTGTGCAGAATGTCAGAGCGTGCTGAGCAGATAGAGCAGGAGCTGCTGCCAACTTCTGTAGCACCTTCCATGCAGACTCATCCCCAGGCGTTCTGCGAGCGGGGAGCTCACCACCCCGGCTCTGTTAACTGCTCTTTTCTTTTCCTTTGCCCCATCTATTTTTTTTCTTCAGCCCCAGTCTGCTTCTTTGTTTTTCTTTTTCTTTTTTTTTCTTTTTTAAGTAGATTATATGTTTTGCTCAATAGGAGCTTTTCTTCCCAAATAAAAAGAATGCTGTTGGCATGAAAAATGCTTTTATTCACTCCTGTCTCCCCTTTTGCTTTGCCCAGGCGTCCCCAGCTGCTCTCAGGATGCCTGGCGAGGGGCTTTGTGTACCTGTCCATCTTCTGACCCCCACCCAAGAGGAAACAAGTTTGCTCTGGTGGCACTGATAGGAGAAAAAAATTTTCCCTTCTGGTTAATCAAGATTTGATGTGCTGGACCCACACAGGCTGCCCTGTAATTCTCCTCTCTGCCTGAAGCTCCCAGCGAGTCCCGGTGCAGACAGACCTGCTGGCAGCCGGTGGTAGGTGATGCTCAGGGAGGATATAGCTGTAGCGATGGTAGATGTCTTATCTTGAGCTTTTTCATCATAAAAATAAAGACAGAGTCAACTCTTGGCTGCATGAAAGAGGCTGGAGCTGGACTTCAGCTTCTAACCCAAGAGATCTGACCATCTTACCTAAAATTTGAGAGCCTCACTGCAGCCCAGAGGTTATAGATTGGAATATCTAGAAAGCCTCTTAAGAGTCTCTCATAAAAGATGCAGCAGAAGTCCACGCACGTGCTGCAGGTTTAATTTTCTTTGTTCATGCAGCTCTCTTTACCGTAGGGATTTGTGAGGTGCAAACATAAAGAATTGTTTAAAAAAAGAGCAGTTATCTCCAAGGGGGAACAACATCAGCTGACACCATCAGGAGGTGAAATGAGGCCGTGTTCTGTGGGGCATACCCCTCCTTTGCAGGAAACTTCTGCTTTCTGCCCAGAACAGATAACAATCTTCTTACTCCTGTCCCTGTGCTTTGGAGCTCTGGTATCATCCCTTGCAGGTAAACTGATTTTTTTTTATTATTATTATTTTTTAATTCTACAAATGAAACTGAGCAGATAGAACCAGCTCTTCTGCTTTCCTTCTCAAAGGGATGTTTAGTTTCAGGCCAGATACTTCAAGAAGAATTTTACAAAACCAGTTTTTTTAGTGCTTTCAAGTATTTTGTTTACTTCTGACTTTCTGGAAGCCTAAATCTTGGGTTTGAGACCTTAAAAAAATGAGTCTAACAGGAACCAAGTTTAGTTTTATTGTATCTCAATCAAGTTGAAAAGAGCCCACGTGGTGAAATGTTTGTGGTTTAACTGTTTTTAATTTGTACCTTGAGTTTTTGATAAAGTAATAAGGGAGATGCTTTAAAACACTATTTCCTTTTAAGTATACTTGAAGGTAGGAATGTGCCCTGGCTGCTTTTTCCTTTTCTTATGTTTTCACAAAAACTCCTATCACAACCAACTTTTATTCCCCTCAAAGTATATGTATTTTCAAAAGAATTGTCTTTTCTGTGCTCTGCTGACCACTGGAAAACAGTGTGCTCAGAGCTGTTTGTCAAGTTGAACATTAGTGAGGGGTTTTTTTCCCTTTCTTTATAAATTTTCCCTTTAAAAGCTGCATAACTGATGGGTTTGGTGCTCTCAACCCTTCTCAATACAGCTCAGGGTCTTCCCTCTCCATTTTCTATTCAATATCCCTTTTCCTCAGCCACAGTAATAAACTATTTGCTCATTATGCTTTTTAAAAACATCTCACTTAACAGCTTTTCTGGGTTTTACTGGGTTTTCCTGGCTTTTTCCTGCTGCAGTTTTCAATCTGTTGGTTCAAAACTCACCAGCATCTGTGTTTTTGCCTGTCTGAAATACTGCAGCCCACCTTTGAGTCGTGCTCACAACAACAGCAAGGAAGCGAAGAGCACGGTGTCCGGAGAGAATTAAGTGAATAGTAATGCAATTAACCTAACTGATTTTTCCTAGGACACTGGAGATAAGGGATAATAGGTGTTTTCCTCCTAAACAAAGCTTGAAGTTGATCAGGATCTGCTTATTTTTTTCTTAAGCTCAAGGTAACAAGTTCTCAGCAACATAAACGGAGGATTTAGCTGCTTTAGGATTTAGGATTTGGACTGAGGAGAGTTAATTGTGGCGCTTGAATCTTTTTTTAAAACACTTCTCCCAACTCTTTCTAACCTGAAAGACCATTTCTGCAGCGGGTAAGTACATGTTTCTGAATCCCTCCGGGGAACTTGAAAGATCTGATGAAAGCTGAAGAAAATACTGTGTGCTGCTAAACAAGCCCCACCCTTCTTCTTGACATTGTTATATCGGCTCTTTGTTCCCAAGGATGATGATGCCTGGGGATTTGCTTACAGCTTATTATATTTTCTTCCAGGCAGCTTGAGAAAAGCACAACGTGACAGCTGGGAGGTAGAAAAATGTGGGAATTTGCCTTGGAGTTTCTCCTTTGCTTTTTTTTTTTTTTTTTTACCCAAATAATCTTCATGGTAAAAGAGGGCAAAAAAGCTGGGAATGTATTTGACCCAAGGTAGTGTCTGTGATCAGGAAGGCAGTTACTAAATAAGTGACTGATCTGGTTAGGTGTAACACGCTTGGCTTGCGTAGTCGGGTTGAATCGGTTTTGTTTTGGCATCTGCCAACTGCTTGTTGTCTCCCAGGAGCTGGAGTGGTCGTCCCCTCGTTAATCTGTAATGGGCAGCTCTTCTTTGGCTGGATGAGGAAAGCCTGGCCGGCGAGTTGGGGTGAAATCAAATCTGTCAGTTTGAGTAATTGTTGTTTTCAATTTGTGTTCTGACCTTAGGTTGGTTTGGGAGTGGATCTGGGTGAAATCTAGCCTGGTTTGCAGGGATGACTTGGGTCATCATCTCTGTTAGTGATTGCAACAGTGGGGAGAGAGAAAAGGGACTGTCTGGGCAGTTGTCTTCTGGAAAAGGTCCTCTGCTTCCACGTTGTGTTTTGTGCTTCACTTGGGTCTGAAACACTCGAGTATGACTCACTCTGTTCCTAAAGTCTGAATTCCTGAGCCTAAGAATGGCCCTTTCCCTCAAAAATGGGAAACTGAAAGAAAGTAAGTTATCTCTGATTCGTGCATTTGATCGCTGCTGGGGTTTTATAAAGAGTTTGCTCTTGTTTTGGTTTCTGCAGCTTTGACATGTTTGTGCTCCGACTGCAAACAAGCGAATTCCACGTGTGAAACGGACGGCGCCTGCATGGTCTCGGTCTTCAACCTGGATGGTGTTAAACATCACGTTCGGACCTGCATTCCTGAAGCAAAATTGATTCC
>NW_010321434.1:6783-7763 GCF_000700745.2 Antrostomus carolinensis
CAGAAGATCTGCGTAATACTCACTGCTGCTACTCTGATTTTTGCAACAAAATTGATTTAATGGTTCCCAGTGGTGAGTAGAGAGCGAAATAAATGAGCTGTTTGAAGTGGGGAGGAGAGAAACCCTCTGTTTGGGATTGGGAATGAAGAGTTCTCGGCCCTGTTTGCACTTCTTCCCTTAGGTTGCTGTGTGAACTGGGAGCACTGGGTTTATTTCCTTGATCTGTAAAGTGGAAATAATGACAAACTACTTCAGATTAAAATATGAAGGAACTCTCCTGTGGCCAACAAAATGTCACCAGATGATGAGGTTGTACTTTAGGATAGGAGAAGATTCCAAAGTTTAGGGTTTTTTTTTTCCTGTTTGCACTCAGTAGCTCCATATTTTGAGACTCCACTCACTTTTCAGCCCTGCTGCTGGCGTCCTACAAGCTCCTGACAGCAGCAGCAACGTTCATCTGCAGTTAAATATCAGCTTCTGCCTCTCAATGCTCTGTGCCTGCAGTGGCCTGAGGACAGTGTGTGTTCCCCGGGCACAGCTCAGATCCCTTTCCTTGCACAGAGTTGTGCTGTAACCGACCTTTGATCAGCTGGAGCAGCTCCTTTTGGGACTGCACATCTTTTCAGTGATGAGCCATCAGTATGAGAATGTTACAGCAGCTTCAGAGTAAAGTGTGTGTGTGTGTGTGTGTGGGGTGGAGGGCTGCCCAAATTCTGAATATACAAAGAGGAAACAGCCCTGCCTTTGAGTGAGGGTGTGGGAAATGTCTGCTTCTTTCTAATTCCTGGGACAGAGAGAGCATGGAGTATTTCCTCATACCTCATTTCTCGCTGTTTTGGGCTGTTATTTAATGAGTTGTATGAAAACTGCAGTATCCATTTTCCTTGGGTGTAGTGGGGAAGTCTTATCTCTTCTCAAAAAGACAAATCATTGTTGTCTGCAGGTACGAGTCTTCACTGGTTGGTACAGGGTGAAAGGGA
>NW_010321434.1:7782-10573 GCF_000700745.2 Antrostomus carolinensis
AGAGGGAGAATTGAGTCCTTACTGACTGGTTGGGTTTTTTTTTCTCCCACTTGGGGAGTTCAAGTGGAAAATAAAATGCAGGCTTTTGTAGCAAATTCAGCCCAGAACATGCTCCTCTCCTCTTTTAAGTGCCATAACTGATCCCACAGTTGATTCACCATCTTCTTTTGGGGGCTTGAGCTGTAGTTTGCCTTCCTGATGACTTGATCAGTCTCATCTTAACACTGTTATTTGATGTGTCCTCTACCATCTCAGAACAGCAAGCTAAAATTGTCCAGCCTCTGAGAGGATAATTAAGACACAAGAAGAAAGTCCTTAAAGAACGCTGATGAAGGAGTGATAATTTTCTAAAAGTGTCTGTTTTCTCCTTTTCCTCTCAAGGACACCTGAAAGATAACGAACCCCCGTCGAGCTGGGGTCCTGTGGAGCTGGTGGCAGTGATTGCTGGACCTGTCTTCCTGGTGTTTGTGGTGGTGATCATAGTAGTCTTTGTTTTGCATCATCACCAACGGGTCTATCACAACCGGCAGCGCCTGGACATGGAAGACCCCTCTTGCGAAATGTGCCTCTCGAAGGATAAGACCTTGCAAGATCTAGTCTACGATCTCTCCACCTCTGGTTCTGGCTCAGGTATGAAGATATGACTGGAAATGATGAATAAGAACGTGTAATGGACTAGTCTGTTCTGGGCTCTTGGTTGCCACAGCTTTGCACGGGTCGTGAGGCCGTTGCCTCGTCAGGTTGCCCTATCGTGAGTAATGTGGAGGGTGTGTTTTAAATCCAGTCACGCTGTAGCCACGGCCCCGTGTCAGTGTGCAGTGCTTAGGCCAAGGTAAGAGCAAGAGTTCAACTCCTCCTTAGCTGCTGATGTGTAGAAATAATTTTGTAGATCATCCCTCTTTTTCTGGATAACTCAGACAGCTGCACCTATTTCAGATTTAGCCCTGGAACTGGGTTTGAGTTGGAAACAAAACATTAACTGCTAAGCTGTGGGTGGTTGGCTTTGAAAGAAGGATGCAGGATGTCACCTGCATCAAAGCTGGCAGGAAAATGGGAAAGATCTCAGCACCTGAAAATTTTAAGGCATGCACATACTGCATTTGTACAGCCCCTTTCATCCCAAAGAATCCTTGGGTCTTCCAAAGTGGATGATATACAGCATTCACTTCTGTGACACTTAAATCATCCCCAGAATAATAGATAGGGAAGTTATCATTTTATTCATGACTTTGAACTATGAAAGCAGTTAGGTTAAAAAAAGAATAATAAAATTAAATTTAAAAAAAAAAGGGATTTTGCAGCAGATGGGAACTGTGGGATAATCCACAGAGGCAGAGAATATAAGAACCTGATCTCTGACCAGGGAATAAACCTTTAGCACCACACCTGCTATATATAAAATGTTTTGGGATCTCTTCTGTACATGCTCTCAGCAGGTGAGCTCTGTAGTTTACCTAAGAGGTGGCAGCAACATTAGGACTCCTTTCTTAAGAGATATTTGGGGGGTTTACTGCTTTTTTCCACAGAGTCTTGTCTTCAACGAGTTCCATTCTTTGCTTCAGGCTCAACTTTCTTTGATCTGCCGTAGAGCAGAAGTTCCCCAACTGCTCAGTGTCTAATCAAACTACTTCAAAGTGATGATGCAGATGCTGCCCAAGCAGCCAAATGACACATTCTACTCAGGAGCTACCACCATTTGCTGATTTACATGGACCAGTTAGAACAAGTCCAGAGAAGGGCCACCAGGATGATCCGAGGGCTGGAGCAGCTCTCCTATGAAGACAGGCTGAAAGAGTTGGGGCTGTTCAACCTGGAGAAGAGAAGGCTCCGGGGAGACCTTCTAGTGGCCTCCCAGTACCTGAAGGGGCTCCAGGAAGCTGGGGAGGGACTTTTCATAAGGGCAGTTAATGACAAAACAAGGGGAAATGGGTTTAAGCTGAAAGAGGGGAGGTTTAGATGAGATATTAGGAAGAAGTTCTTCACTGTGAGGGTGGTGAGACACTGGAACAGGTTGCTCAAGGAAGTTGTAGATGCCCCCTCCCTGGAAGTGTTTGTGGCCAGGCTGGATGAGGCTTTGAGCAACCTGGTCTAGTGGAAGGTGTCCCTGCTGCTGGCAGGGGGGGTTAGAACTGGATGAGCTTTAAGGTCCCTTCCAATCCAAACCATTCTGTAATTCTATGATTTGGGTCTTGCTTAGGCTGCTGGTGGTTATCAAATGTAGAGCCTTTTAGGTTTGATGATACTCTACTTCAGAATCTGAGGTTTCAGGAGTTTCTTTGCTGCGACAGACATTAATTCCTCTGATTTCTTGTCTCTAGGTTTGCCCCTTTTTGTCCAACGGACTGTGGCTCGGACGATTGTCCTTCAGGAGATCATTGGGAAAGGTCGCTTCGGGGAAGTGTGGCGTGGCAGGTGGCGTGGAGGTGACGTGGCTGTAAAAATCTTCTCTTCACGTGAGGAACGTTCCTGGTTTAGGGAAGCAGAAATATATCAGACCGTTATGTTGCGACACGAGAACATCCTGGGGTTCATTGCTGCAGATAACAAAGGTAAAGTGCCTCTGTCCTGAGAGCAGAGACTTCACCAGCCTTCAGTCTGCTCTTGGGAGTTGCCTTTCTCCACTTGGATTTACAATGAAATGGTTAAAACCATCATTGTGCTTTTCAAATAGCTACATTTGAATGTTTCTCACCAAAAGATGGTAAAATTACCACTGTGGTTGAGAGGGGCTGTGATGGTTTCACTGGGGTAGCCCTTGGGTAGCAGCCAACACAGCCCTTCACCCACTTCC
>NW_010321435.1:0-6785 GCF_000700745.2 Antrostomus carolinensis
GTGTCTTATAAAATCAGCCATTATCAAAGAATCTAAAGCCCTGCCTGTAGCACCAATCTTGTAGCCAATCATTTATGGTCTGAATTATTCTATTCCATCCCACATCAGCACCCAAAAGTGGAAGGAGGGAAGAGAGTCTTGTGCCCCAGACTCTTTCACCAACCGTCCCAAGGCCTTGCAATCTTTCTTCATTCCCCTCAAACTACAGGATGCAGCTTCCTCACCACCTGTCTGGAAGATCAGTATCAGGTAGTAGTCTGTCAGGCACACCAGGCTGGGGAGTGCACTGGTGATATCCCCGAGCCAGGCTCCAGGTAAACTACATACTTCCCTGTGTTGAGGGTCCACCCTGCATATTGGGCCCTCTGTCCCTCTCAGAAGGGAATCGCCTACTACAATTACCCTTCTTTCTTTCTTATCAGAGAAAGTCTTGAGGGATGGAGTCAACTGCATCTTCCTCTGTGGCCTTGTAGGTGGGCCCTGCGCCATATCCTCACCTGCCCTCCCCTGCCTCTCCTTCAAGATGCATGGCCTCAAACCTATTACAGAGGGGCACCTGAGGGGGCAAAGCAGGTAGGGAGGGGGGTTGCCCATGATGCTGAACTGGGACTTTCTTCTATCCCTCATCATCTTTTTGGTCCCTTGCCTCTGTCTGGCAGCAAAAGGGCAGGGGCTGCCTCATGTCTCTCCCCTCTTCCTGACAGGGTGGGGGTCCCATCACCTTTTGGGGAGTATCCTCCTGGGCATTTCTGACTGGCATGCCAGGGAGTTACTCCACCAGTTAATCTCCTTCTCACACTCCCTTATGGTCCTCAGTCTCTCAACCTCCTCCTTAAGCTTTGCCACCATCCTGAGCAGATCATCCACCTGCTCACATCTCAGGCAGGTGGGATGCCTCCCTCCCTCCCCCGGCAGAAGCAGGCTCTGGCACTCCCTGCAGCCAGAGACCTGAACAGCCACTGTTCGGGGCAGGCCCTCCGCCTGGGTCACCACGGTCTTTTTGCGAGAAGCTCTCTGTCTGGGGGAGACCATAGCCAGAGGCAGTCTAGGACACTGCCAATAGGAGAGAAAGTCAGCAAGCAAGGAGTGACAGCCTGGGCACCCTGCTGCACAAGCTATCACACCCGCTGCTGCAGCACAGTGTGGGTGGGACTTGCTCACTTCACAAGTTGGTTGCCCCCTGTACCTCTGTATCTGCCGCCGCGGCTCCGATCATCTGAGTGTGCTCCTGCTGCTCGCCCTGTCTGCGCGAACTGCCGCGCCCGCCCTGGCTGACCCACCCGCACTGTTCGCCCGCTCGTTGATGCCGCCGCTGTGCTCCTCGCTGACTGAGAGGAGGCAACTTACCACTGCCGCTGCTCTGCTCCTCACCGACTGGGAGCAGTTGTCGGTTTCACCGCGTTTAAATGGCCCGCGGTTGGCCCTGGCACCGCCCCCGCAGCGTCAGCCCTGCTCACGCGATTGGCTGCTCCTGAAGGGACTCGGGGTCACATCCACAGCCTCCCCTGGCTCCGGGACCTCCTCCTCCTTCTCAGCACCTGCTCAGCCGCAGAATTTACTGCTGCCGCTGCTGTGCTCCTTGCTATTTTGAGCCATGTAGTCCTGTTGTCAAAGCAAAATCAGTAGTCATCTTCTCAGACGAACATATATAAAGATATGAAAGATACACAGAGCTTCAGAAAGTTTGTTTCCATCCTCTGCTGTGCAGGGAAGAAAGGAAAAAAAAAAAAAAAATCTACCCTGCCCCTCTCAGTCTCAACCACAGAGTAGTTCCAGAATCTCTGCATGAAATGTTTCTGCTCCAGGGAAAACAATCTGTCCTCATCATGCCTAGTTGTAAAATGTAATAACTTCTTTTTCTTTGAGGCAATTTCCATAATCCAGCTATCCGTTATTCAAAGAAAGAAACACACATTATGCCACCGTATAAAACACTACATGTTTACTAATCAGACTGAATTCTTTGAAATGGGCCCTTTTGTACATTTACATTTCCCTGAAGTGTCACACTGCAGTAACACTGGAATTCCTGCAATTGCAGAAAACCATTTGATGTCAGCTTCTTTTGTTTAAACAGAAACAAAAAAAAAATTGTTATTCACAGTAAGTTTTGCTGTGATTAAATGCATTTCAGAAGCTGGATATCTTGATATGATCTTAAAAGGTTAAATCATTTCCCTTGGAGTACTCTAATTTTCATACAAATTACATTATTAAGGGCATAAACCCTATCGTTATAGATCTTGGAGACCACATTAGCCGAATTAGTTGACAATTTAGTAGTGTCTCAAAGTAGCTCAATGAATCTATGAATATCGGTGTTTCTTAAGATAAGTGCTGGCTGAATTTCCATGTTAGCAGAGAACAACAAATGATAATGTCATTTGGGATAAAGTATATCAATATATCTTTACTAAGGTTAATGAATACAAATATGTGCAGTAAAAACCATAGATCAACACAGATCAGCATGATAAGAATTTTTTATAACTGAATGAATATCTGTTGCTTAATTGGGTGTTTTCCATGGATGACAGAAGCAGAAGCATATTCGGATACAGTTATGTTGTGATTACTAAAAAGACTGTGTTTGCATAAAGTTTGCAACAAAGTTTGTAGCCAATACAATTCACAGTGTCCTGCAGATCACTTGACAACAAATATACATTTCAGAGCTTTAAAAACAAATTTTTTTCCTTGTTTTGTAGTGTGCTACTTCTTATGGCCTCAAATAGGAGTATTAGACCTGACCATGCTAAGCAGTACACATACTAAAAACAAAAAGATTTTTCCCACCCCAGAGAATTTCTAATTTAAGTTCAGACACTAGAACCAGTTAAAAACAGTGCAAGAAACAAACTATGTTTTGAAATACGATACAGATTTGTTGTTGTTAACATCAAGTCATCTGCTATGCTCAGGGTTTCTATAATAATCAAATGTTTATGAATTATAATTGAATAAAATATGCACCTGAATTATTTTATTAAATGCAAAGGAACTTTATTACAGACATTCAATCATACCACAATGCTTTATTAACCCTTCTCTTTGAAAAGCATTGGTCACATAGATCCTTGTGCCCAGAGGCAGTAGGATACTGAACTATTGCAAAGACATAAACAGAGACTATTAGTAAGCTCAGTGAGGTCAGGTAAATTTCGATACTTTCTGGGCAATACAAGGAGTTATGTTATTCTTTTATTCTCAAACAGGTAGACAGTCAAGAGTAAAAAAAAGGATGTAAACAAGCTTGTCTGCAGCCTATGTTTAGCATGATTCTTAATAACATATAGTTGCATGTTCTGAGCAGAACCTATATTGAAGAATATGCACACTTAAGAGTAGTTGGTGTGGGCGCTTGTTATGCATTCATTACTCACTTTTCTCATGCTACCAAGTTGAAACAGATTCTCTGGAATGAAAATCCACATCCAAAATATATGCTACCACTAAATAATTGTTGGTTTTAATCAGATATATCTTACAAAATCAGATCATCCTTGTCTGGAAACTGAGAACAGCCACAAACTATTTCAAAGACATTTCCACTGCCATGCACAAGCACGCAACATTTTACAAACTTCAAAGGCCTTTTTGTGAAAGGTAACTCTGAAACTGTCAATTAAGCTAAGAATAAATATGCTATTTTGCTATTTATAAATCCAATTATATATTTATCTATTCTTCAAAAGTACAGTATACTTTGGTTTTATATATTGGTGCATTACCTCATCAGTAGTTTGTTAGACTGCATGGTGTAGCATCCAGGAAAAAAAAGATAAATAAGATCCAAACAGTCAGCCCACTCTCTTCTGGTTAGAATGTGACAATCTGAGTTTTAAGTTCTATTCACCTTAACAGGATTCAACCTTCATCCCACCAAAACATCATAATCAGTAAGTGTTCTAGGTCAGTAATTCCTTCATCCTTTCAAATGGAGAACAGAAGACTTCAAGAAACTTACTTTAGTCTGGTTTTTAAATAATTTGTTTTAAACTAGAGAGCAGTTCTAGAGTTCTTTAACCAGAACTGTTTCTTTGGTTATCCAGTCAAAGGCTAAGTAAAATGCATACATGTTCATGAGAATCACAGAACTGGGATAAGAAATCTCAGCTAAACTTTACAGTTCAATGCCCAATATACTGGGACACATTTGGGCTTAGTCACCTCTTCAGTTAAGTGAGGAAATAACTAACGGATGTAGCTATAAGGAAGACCTGAAAAACAGATGGACTGGATGGCTAAGTCCAAGACAGGCTTTAGAAAACAAAGACCTAACCAAGGTCAGACTATCTCTTCTCAGACCACAGAATAAGATGCCTTGTAGAATTATCACAGCCTTGATGTCCTCTGCTTTAAAAATAAATATCTTGGCTTCACCTCTACCTCAGAATTCATATTTGAAAAATGTCTTCTCCTCAGTATGACATTTATCAATCTGATATTTGGTTATTCATTGATACTACTTCTTAGAGGTTTACTTATACAGTGAAAATAATTCAGGCCATCCATCCCTTTTCTTAAGCATTTATCACTGCAGTATATACCTATTGCATCAGTCATTTAAGATCACAAAATAGCTAATCAACATTTTTGTGTTCCCTTGACATGAAAAATTCCAGTCTGTAGGGTTTTTTGTAAGTTTTTTCTTCCATAACAAAGATGTATTATAGCTTGAGCTAAATTGCCCTCAAGTTTGAAAAAGTGAAATAAATTATTTTATCATGATATTCAAACCACAGCGTTGTGGAAAATTCTATATAGATTTTTTTTTTTTTTTTAAATTGATACAGGATGACTCAAAAAATGATCAAATTATGATTTTGCTGAGATGCTAGTTTTTTCCTCATTGTTCTCCACAAAATTTAGATATAGAGAAGGTCTTGTTTAATGAAACAATTCTTTCCCTTCACATTGATTTTTTGTGTAAATACATCTGTATTGATATAAAAGATGCTCACAGGATCTTGGCGTAGTGTGAAGATCTGTAGCAATTCAGAATAATCTCTTCCACTCTTAGGTGAATGTTCATACAAGCAAAAATGAATATATTTAACATGCCTTGTAATATTGATATGCTGACAGAACTTCTCTTTTCTGAATCAGACAACTAATTAATGTTCTTACTGAGAAGCAAAAAGAAAATTTTGAAAAAAATATTAATGGTGATTTCAGGTATGTTTTTGATTAAAATATTAGACTTATAGTTATACAAAATTACTATTTTATCTTATTTTTAAAAATTGGGCAGGGCAGCTAGTTAAAATATTTTTTTCTAAATTTGCACAGTAAAGTAGTAAATCCATCTTTTATTCTGCAAAGCTTTCACAAGTTGAAGTGTTTTCTGAAATACTTAAATCAACTGAAAACAACAGCTGTGTATTCACACCAGCATCCGTTATCCAATTGCTGTGGAAGATTATGTATGTTTTTCTTTTGATTTAAAAGTCAGAGGGTGGTTGAATTATTGCAGGAAGAGTTCTGTATGGCATTTCAGAAACTCCATAGCAACTGTATTCAACTCATGGCACCTGCACCACATGAAACTCCTCAGAGCTCTACTTCTTTGGGTTCAAGGAAGGTGTTATATAATGTAATGAAGTCATGTACAGATTGTCAAAGGAAAACATGTTCATTATAAAAAACAAAATAGACACACAGAAATGGTAAAAACCTTCTTTTTTCTGGAAGTAACAAGGCACAATGGCAATTCCACTCATTATTTTCCCCAAACTGCAAGCATTGAATATCTTATTCAGTAATGTGTTATTAGAAAAGAGGTCTTGTGTACTCTTGTACTTAGCAGCATTTCCAAGAGATACTTTTTCACTTTATGAGAAATTTTTAAAAAGTACTCTTTTCCTCTAAGGAACAAAAAAAGTCAACCTACTGTCATGTTTCTCATGGAACTTTGACACTGTGGCAACATAATTTTATAAATATTGCATAATTTTCCTGAATAGCACTGTTTGCAGCCACCAGTTATCACAAGTGTAGCAAACATTATTATTTACAATATTTTACTGCAGCATATGTGTTTAAGAGCAATCTGAAGATAATTTTACACAAATGACTTCAACTTTCTGCTTCTATTCTTTCTCATTTTTAAAAAGAGGCCTAATATTTCCTTTGTTCATTACAAGATAATCCTGTTTTTAACTTTCCCTTTATCTGGAATGCTAAATTTTCACAGATAAACATTGGAGCAGAAAGAAAATAATTATTTAAAAATGTAGTGAAAAAAAGTTATCTGAGCAAATTACTTTGTCTTATAACTTTAAATTTCTGATTCTCACCTGCAGTGGCATCGTAGTTTCATTAATTCTGTAGTTATCAGCTTTTAGAATATGTAAAATAGAAAAATTAAGCAGGAATAATAATAAAACACACGTTTGAGGTCACCTTTTTCATAACAAAAAAAGATAATAGAATGAAAAAAAGCCCTTTCTTTGCCATTAAAAGACTTGAATAAGACTTTTAAAAGTTTTTAAGCATATCAGGTGCTGTTATCATTGTTTTTATAGTTCCTTTTATAATTATTTTTAATGTTATGAAGAATCCCAACCATGCACAAATCCAGTGTGGTAGCCTCCTGGACTGTAAGATTGACATCATAAGATTGACATGGTGTTCTTCAACATCTTTGTTAGTGACATGGACAGTGGGATTGAGTGCACCCTCAGCAAGTTTGCTGACGACACCAAGCTGAGTGATGCAGTTGACATGTTGGAGGACGGGATCCCATCCAGAAGGACCTTGACAGGCTTGAGACGTGGGCCTGT